>NC_142763.1:8967500-9122500 GCF_054948205.1 Urtica dioica subsp. dioica
CGCTTGGCACAAACCAAACACTCACTTTTGTACTCACTTTTGTGACAACGTTTGTCACAAAATAATAGGAATATTACCACAAACCAACACTCAATTTTGTGACAACGTTTGTCACAAAATAATAGGTTCTTGGTGATGATATTTTTGTTCGGTCGGATTGTCCATGTTTAGCAGTTACACGTTTATAACCGTCGATTACACGACTTTAGTTCGATTTGTTATTGTAATAATTGTCGCACCTTGGGGCTTGGACGATTAGTTTAGAAGTTCGCGACCACATTCTGGTATTTGTTTGATTACTCAGTGGTTTTCGTTAGCTTATGAATTCAATGCGTTCATTGTTATAAATGATCATCGATCTCTCGATTTGAACCTTTTTAGCAGATGTATATAGAGTTGACTAAGGCTCTTTAGCTCAAATTATCTACCATTGTAACATTTTCATTGCTAAAATTTGAAACTTGGATTCTATTTTGTGTTGACCAAGAAAAATATGTGGTAATGAGTAAAAGTGAGGGAATTTTTTTGGGAGTTTTTTCACAACATTTATCAATTTTTTCGTTATCTTTCTTTTTATATGACTTTTTATAATATATTTTTATCTTATCTAATAGTGTCGTTATTTCATTTTTATTTTTTGAAAGCTAAAGTTCTTTGTTTGTTGGAAGAGAATTCAACACATCCTCTTTTCTTCCCATACTAAAAGCTAAAACAAACAAAAGGTTGTTTTCTTATTTTATTTTCATCTCACTTTAATGCATATGAATAGCCTCCCTCAATGTTTTAAAGGCTATAGTTTATTCCCTGAAGTGTAGCTATCAGCATTTTCTTTCATACGTTGATGAGGGCTATCAGAAATTGATATTTAGACTTGTCTATTTTATTTTATTTTTAGTATGGAAGTTTCAAATTCAAATATATTTTACAAGCATGTGATGATGCATTAAAGGGAAAAAAGCAATTCATAAAAAAAATTCCAACAGTGCTTTCAAACAAACATTTCTTAGAACTCTTTTTTCAGATGGTCAAATATTGGAAATTTGTCTCGCATGAAAAAAATTGGTATTGGAAATGGAAAACAGGTGTGTATAGAATCTCTACAACATCACAAAATTCCAACAAGAACAAGAGTAACAACCTTTTTAATTTTTCCAAGCAAAAACTATCCTTCTGTTTTCCGTCAATTTCTTCATCCATCGTCACAATCCACGAATTAATTAAAGTTCAAAATTGAATTCTTTGGGGTCCAAGGATGGTGAGAGATGAGATGAGAAACTACCAAAATCAATAGAAAATAATCCACGAAAGTGGGTCCATAATTTGTATTATTATTTGTTTAATAGCTTTTTTGCGACCAATTGATTGTGTCACGAATCAAAGCACTTGAAGAGTTAATGCTCATCTGTGTAACTGTGTTTCATTGGTAAAAGATCATTCAATGCAAGAGCAGAGAAACTGGTAGGCTTGTAAGTTGTAATTATATATTTGTATATATATGTACATAAATATATATATATATATATATATATAAAACAATTAATGTCCAAATATTAGTTTCAAAGCGTGTCTGAGCGCAATTATAATAAAATCAACCCAAATCTTTCTTAGCAGAGACATATTAGCAATATAGTGAAGTGATGATCAAATGAGTTGTTTCTTTTGGCTATCTTCATCATAGTTATAACTGATAGTAATTATTGAAGAAGAATGTGTTTGAGCTTTAGAGGGTAGTAATAATAAAAAATATGTTTCTTTTCTGAATGAGACAAAAGCGTGGGGTTTCACACTTGTTTTATAGGGCTTCATGTATGTGTATGTATTCAAATTAAAATGTCTCAGTTTAAAGTATATAGTTTGTTAGAACTTAGAAGGCTGGCTATGTGTTGGTGAATTAGGTGAAGTTTATTTTTTCTTTCTCTAGAGAGGTTGAATTACCATAGCTAGCTTCAAAGCAATATATACACTGATAAGGACTTACTGTTTAATTCTTGAATAAAAACTTAAGTTTAGAAGATGTACAGTGCAATGTTACGATAATTAGTTAGACTGTACCGTAAGAAGGGAATGTATGAATATATGGTATTAAAAAAAGATAGTGAAAGTAAAGACAAAAAAACATTGGCTATGCTATGCCATATATGTAATTGAAATTTTTAATTTCTTATTATTTTGTTTTGCTTTACTAGCTCTGTATTCAAAACTTGGTCAAAGATTGATCACTTGACATGTAACTTCACTTTCTAGTTTTTAGACTCCATTCTTTGCTTGCTTAATATGCATATAGTCGGTTGCAACAACTACAGAAAATGGACATGCTTTACCTTAAAAATATGAACGGGTATCTCCTATTTGGCTGAGATTCATTTTTCCGAAATGGTTAGAGAAGAAAAATTAACAGCTTAAAATTTAGCCGAAACATTTTTTTTAAATTAGTTGAATCTCGATGACAGTGTTGTCACAGATGTTTTTGCGAATAAATAAGCCAAATATTCATGTCATTTATTTTGATTATTTAACTATCTTTGTCGACAATGCCGCTAGAACAATTTAATGAATATCTCTTCAGCAACATTGTCGTTGAATGCAAGCCCGTAAAAGACATCAACAACACGATCATCACTCTTATTCCCAAGACGGCAAAGGCCGAGAGAGTCCGCGATTTCCGACCCATCAGCCTTTGCAACGTGATCTATAAGGTAATATCTAAATGTTATGTAGAGCGTCTTAAACTTACTATGCCTTTTTCCATTTCAGAGAATCAGAGTGCTTTTATCGGGGGGCGCCAAATTTTCGACAACGTGATGATTTGCTATGAGGCGATCCATACCACGAAACGTGGGAGATTTGGGAATGGTTCTTGTGCGGCTTTGAAGATCGATATGGCTAAGGCATACGACAGGGTGGAGTGGCCCTTCCTGGAGTCTATGATCCTCAAACTGGGATATGATGCTCGTTGGGTGGAAAAGATTATGCGCTGCGTGACTTCGGTAAGTTTCTCGTTTAATATTAACGGTGAAGTTCGTGGCAATGTGATTCCAAGTAGGGGGCTGCGACAGGGGGACCCGTTTTCTCCCTTTCTCTTCCTCTTCTGCTCAGAAGGTCTGTCGTGCCTCCTTCGGACTAGGGAAAGACATAATCTTATTAGATGAGTTCGCTTTGGATGGGGGGACCTTTACATTTCTCATCTCTTCTTTGCGGACGATAGCATCATCTTCTGCAATGCAAAGAAAGAGGAGTGTGAGGAGGTGGCGCGCTGTCTGTTGGCTTACGCGAAAGCCTCGGGTCAGGTGATTAATTTTGCTAAATCGGATGTGTGCTTCGGGTCGGGTGTTGATGAAGCTGTCGGGACAGATCTCGCCAACATTCTCCAGGTGTCAGTTACAGAGTGCCACCATCGGTACTTGGGCCTCCCAACGGTTGTGGGTAGAGCGAAGAAGGATGTTTTGCTTTTTTCCGGGAACGAGTATGAGAGAAGATTAACGCGTGGCGTGGCATCTATTTTTCGATTGCGGGGAAAGAGGTGCTTATTAAGGCGGTGTTGCAGGCGATCCCCTCCTATGTCGCTAGCTGCTTCCGTCTTCCTCAGGGCCTTGTGGACGATATTCATAGGGCCATGGCGAGCTTCTGGTGGGGTGATCAAGGCAGTCAACGGAAAATTAACTGGTGCAAATGGTCAGAACTTACAGTCAATAAAGCTAACGGTGGTCTCGGTTTCCGCGACATTGGGAAGTTCAACCAGGCCCTCATCGCGAAAAATGTGTGGCGTCTCCTGTGGCACCCAGATAGCCTCGTTGGGCGTGTTTTTCGGGAAAGTTATTTCCCGACCACTAGCATTCTTGGTGCTCCGTGTAGATCCTCTGGTTCTTTTCTTTGGAAGAGCCTCTGCTGGGGAAGGGAGGTGATAAGCCGGGGGTCGCGATGGAGAATTGGGGACGGTGAGTCGGTATCGGTGACAGGTGATAAGTGGATTCCTTGCCCTCCTTTGTTTGGTTTTTCTGGTGATCCTTTCATTCCGGTGGAGATGCGTGTCTCAGGGCTCATGTGTACCTCCGGGGGATGGAATATGCCTCTGATTGATTCCATGTTTTCCCCGGAGGATGCCGACGTCATTTTAAGTATCCCCTTGAGCCGTGGGGGTGGGGGTCCGGATATCCTCCGATGGCACTACACGAAAAATGGTGAATATTCGGTCAAAAGCGGATATAGGGTCGCGATGGACTCCTTTTCCCCCTTGGCTAGCACCTCGGGCCCTTCTGGGAATATTGAGTGGTGGAACATTCTCTAGGGACTCATGCTCCCTCCCAAGGTCAAGAGCTTCGTTTGGAAATTATGTCGTGGGTGGATTCCGGTTCGTACTACTCTTGCTAAAAGAAAGATTGTCACTAAGACTGTGTGCCCTATTTGCTCGTCTCATGAGGAATCTATCTTCCATGTTTTTTGGGGCTGCAAGTGGGCCCGTAAAGTGTGGAAAATCGGGGGTTTCAGAGATCTTCTTCCTTTATTTCGTGACGGGGACACTATCGGTCTGCTCCTTGAAGTCTCCAAGACCCTAAAGGTATGTAACTTTGAACTCTTTATCTCTATTTTATGGGAGCTCTGGAACCACAGGAACAAATTCTGCGCCGAAAAGAAAAGTTGGAGTCCGGCGGAGTTAGTGGAGTGGACTCGGAAATGGAAGCCCCCTGCGAGGGAACTATAGCTATCTCAGTTGATGCGGCGGTTCGCCCTCATGAACGCAGATTTGGTGTTGGGTGCATCGCGCGGGACTATCTTGGAGAGGTTCTCGGTTCGGAACTCGGCACGATTCTGGATGATATCTTCTTGCTTAGACCTAATTATTCTAATATTGATTTTGCTTTTCATTCGCGGGATTGTAATAAGGTTGCCCATAAACTTGCTAGTTATGCGTTAAATTTCGATTCGGGCGCCCGTCGGTTGGACTCGGTCCCAGTCCCCCCTTGTGTTTATGGGGAGGTGGAGCGCGACCGTTGTGGTATTAGTCCTTGATTGTAACCATGGTTTTCCTCCGCCATATGTGAGGACTTTAATGGATTTCTCCCCGTGGTACCGCCCACGGTTTCAAAAAAAAAAAAAAAACATTGTCGTTGAATAATGTAAAATATGCGGCGATACCTAAACATGAAATACAAAGAGATTTATAACTAATTAAGTCTGTTTACACTTAAGGATTTTAATGTAGCATACGTTTTATAAATTGATTTTTTAGCCATTATGTTGATATGACATTGATTCAAACCAACTCCTACCACACGGTATATCATCAAGTATAGTGCAAAATCTTCTCCAATCACACTGTAAATACAATACTATATTTTAGTGTTTGTATAGTATCAGGCTAAATTTGGTGTGTTACTATATCACACGACAAAAAAAAAAAAAAAAAATAGTTTTAGTTGATTATCAATTTCACTAACAAACCAACTTTATTTTACTATTTTATTGATTTTAATAATATAGTAATGAAGGATTGTATTTTTAGTGTGAAATTTAGTGTTGTGATTGGAGTTGAAAAAAAAAAAAAATTGGCGCTAAAAGAAGATTTTGAAGTAGAAAGAGATGGTATTCAGAATTTCATATTTTTAACAAAATAATATTTATACTCTCTGATTTTTATTTTAACAAAATAGCGCTAAAGGTATTTTTATTTTATTTTATATAAATGTGACATTTTGCTTAATGTTTTTCCTCTCTTTTGTTATGGGTGGCAAACAACACAACTTAGTCTCAACTTCTTGAGGAAAACGCCGGAAACTCACAAGCTCGAAGCTTCATAGCACAGACATTTAATTCTAGATTTAATCAAGGCAAGTCAATTTTTTTTTATGAGAAGTACTGTACCTATTAGCAGTGTAGTTGAACTGAACAAAAAAAATTTATTTTTATTTTTAATTTATAATCACTTCATAATTCGCTTGGTATTTCAATCTTTTATTGGCTGTGTACATATTGACGGACAAAATTAGTACAACATATAGAATATTTGACTTTTTTTTATTGTTTACCGTTTCCTTTAACTTTTTCTTGGTTGTTTTTACCGTCTAATTTCATGTAACTATTAAATCATCTGAAAACTAAAAAAAAGAGGTTTTTATAGAATATTCAATAATTGAGGTATTCAGTGACTTATCATCTTTAAACGATATATGTGTGAAATTTTCCTTATTTTTTTTTTAACTGTGGGTATCTGATTTTACCCAACTAAGCCCGCTGGTCTAAATCCTTGGGATCAATAGTAAAATGGATTTCTTTTGTTTTACAATTTTAGACACAAATTATAACACTCAATTGGATTGTTTGGTATTGTGCATCAAATTATACATTTAGCTCGATTTTTTTTAACACTACATTAGACATGCTCTTAGTAGGCATATCATATTTGGTAACAATTGCAACAAAAAAAAAAAAAAAAAAGAGTGGACATACCTGTGCGCTCAAGTGTTTGCCATCGATTTGATCGAGCACTCTCAGCTTATACTCTGCGTAAACCGACCCGCGAATTTCACCAAATGTCACCGGAGATAACTCCAACACCATTGATCTTATAACTCTCATACTTCCTTCTGGAATGACTGTCGGAAGAATCGTAAACACGTGTGAACACAATAAAAGGAAATAAAATATTCTGGAAGATTCCATGAATATCTCCTTTTACTACTATAAATAGGGGTTCATGAGAAGGCAAAAATAAGCAATTATTTGAAGCAATTTTTGGTGAAAATTTCGTGCTCTCTAGCCTACCTTGGCCGAGCACTTCACTTCTCTTCCCCTCGGAAAATTCGTTTCCATTCTTAGTAAAATAAGAGCGAGATCTCGAAACACCTAGTTTCGTGATCAAGTGAGATAAAGACTGTGCCCACTCATCTTTCTTATTCGCCTCGGAGATTACGTTTCGGAAGACTAAGGTGTCATCCTCGAGTCCTTCATCAAGACGACTCAAGACGAAGACAGATTGTGAAAGCTTTCAGTTCGTGAGCCAAAAACCGTAAGTATTCGTTTTTCGCTCTATATCGGTTGCTTGACTTATATGCTCTCGTGAATTAAATTAATTAAACATAACTAGATCTTGTTAATTATAACCATAATTTAATTAGCTTATGATCAGCGTAATTAATTATTTTTCCGCATTAATATGGTTATATGGTGGAATCATCTCAAAAGAGGCGCGTCGGAGCGATCGTTCGTGTCCGATGCGCGCTCGATCCACCAACAAAAACCCCTTGTCATATTCCTATATATTAAACAGTGACTCCCGTACGAGGTTAAGCTTAGAGCTTTTAATGATTCTAGTAATGCGGGATTACTCTTGACAAAAGAATCACCTATGTGAGAGAGAAGTGGGGCCGCTTCAAAGGAGAATTAATTGGGCTTAATTCTTTAGAAACTCTTGCAGAACCAGGCTGATGTTCAGGGCCAAAATGAACATAACCATGAGAACAGAACCTGTGTCAGGGAGATATCAGTGGGGGATATGTTTATCGTTTATACAAAACGGCTAACAGTCAAGGACAACGTGTCTACTGAGTAGTCAGTAAAGATGGCATATCTTTCCGAGGGAAGGTTCAAAGGCTTCGCCTACCTATCCTATACTGGTATTGACCGTAGAATCTATCACCACATCGAGTCGTGTCTTTTATAATTTTCGTCTCAATTTCATTCATGTGGGGGATTGTTGGAATAAAGTTAATAAATTGTATTTATTAACATGTGAGTGGTTGATTTTGTTTGCCAAAAATCGGACCTAAGTTGAATGAGAAATTGATGAGCTGGGGCGAGCTGGACGAAGTCATTTAGCTCGACTAGATAGGACGAGCTGGACGAAGTCATTTAGCTCGACTAGCGAGGTCGAACTGGATCAGCTCGACTGGAGAGGTCGAACTAGATCAGCTCGAGTAGCGAGGTCGAAATGGACGATTTGATAAAGTCATTCAGCTCGACAAGGGCAAGACCGACATACTTGAAGTAAACGTTATTCCAGTTCGACTGGACGAGCTCGACCCGACGATGTGAAAAACTGTACGTTTGATTAGTAAAGCCAACGGTTTGTGGGCTTTAACTCAAGGGTTTTTGGGCTTTAAATGTGCATTATGGCTGTGTAATAATGCTATTAAGGCTTGGACAAAACCGTTGGTCTAGTCGCACGTTTGAATTCGGTGTATTACCTGGGTGTAATGACATGCGTTAATGCCTTTATGGCTGGACGTTTTGGAATTCAAACCTCACTGTCTTGGCCTATATAAAGAGGTTTAAGCTCTCATTCATGTTACCGAAAAATCAGAAGAAAATTCATTTATTCCTCACTGTTCCCGAACTTCCTTCTCTCCCAGAAATTTCTTTTTCGGTTTTGTCGTGGTGGTAGTTCACACAGGTTCTAGTTCGCTGAGAGGGTCAAGTGGTTTGGTGCTCAACTTGTCTCTGCAAGTCGTTGTATCCTGGGAGGTTTTCGCTCACGTGTCCTAGCATCCGTGGGAGGGCGATAAAAAGCTTCAAGGAAACCGTCCAACGGGCCTCGACTTTTCCGATCTGTTTGTGTTTTCCGGTTCAAGGTTTTAAACCGGGTTTCCTTGTATATATTTACATGTATTTTTCAAGCAAGCAATTTGTCTTTCATTTATATCAATATTATTTGTAATATTGCTAACAAATTGAATGTAATTAGTAAGTTCATGATACTCTTTGGAATACTTCTATCTAATGATGCAGTAAATTATAATTAACAGTGGATTTGTATTCTACAATTAAGACATATACAACCACCTACGTGTGATATATGTATATTATCGTGGTCAAGATGGGATGAGTAAGCGAGGTGTGGCCGTGTGAGTGAGGGGAGACATAAATTATGGTCTGACAATCTTCGTGAGTCTTATAAATGACAGCCTTAGAAAAAAAAAAGTTATAGAATGGGGTTTTAAATACGTCTGGTGAAAACAATTAATAAGATGTCCCACTGTTAGCTTGTAAAGCGACGCGTGTCCGAAACCTATCTTTCACTCACAACTCACAAGTGGTAGCTAGGTTCTATTCAATTTAACGTGTCCTTAAATATACACACTGGCTACTCAAACAAAACATGTCCATCTAGTTAGAAATTAAACTTGTAATCGATCTCGCGTAACATAAAAAATTTCATGGCAACAAAGAATACTAAATTCGTAGCGATAAAACAGAAAACGAGGTAGCCTATACACTCTATATATACACAACCCATCAATTTAAATCGTGGCTTCAAGTTAAATCTGAGACAAAATTCATTACATAGCTGCGGCAAATATAAAAAGAATTTTTATTGTGAAATTATAAAAACGGAATTTTGAAATAACAATAAAAAATGTACGAGTCTTTTAAACCTTCGGTCAAGCTTCTACCACTTACGTGTAAACTGTTGGTCCAAACTGAAGGAAAGGTGTGAGCATACTGAAATCATTGCTAAAGATAATATCATCGAGCTCTCGGAGGTAGGAATAATAATTTTATTCATGTACTCACTTATCCGTGAGATTTTATCCGTATTTTACTCAAATAAATAGAGAATGGGTAAGATATAAGTATTACCCATTATAAATTATATGAATATGAATAAGAATAAGATATGATTTTTAAGTAAGTTATCAGAATCCTATCCATATCCTACACACGTGAAATTATCACTATAATTATGAATTTTAATCAAATTTTAGTGTACGTATTTATTAATTTAAGTATTTCATTAGATTTTTTATTTTTTATTTTAAGTATTTTTTTATTAATAAATATAATATTAAATAGGTAAAAAAATACTTTTAGGTTATGTTGTACGTTTTAGAGTTTTACTCAGACTTATACCCATTAACAATAAGTGAGTATGAATATGGTATGATTTAAAAAAAAATAAAAATCGTGGGTATGATTTATTTTGCAGAACTCTATCCAGCCCTTATCCATTGACATCTATACTCGGATGCGATAGTTTTAGTATTTATTATTATTATTATTATTATTATTATTATGTTCACGATGTAATTACCGTAAATCATTATGCATGATTATGTTTCTAAGTACGTATTGTGTACCCTCTTATAATTAAGATAGCGGGTTAATTATATACTACGAATTATCCACACCCAAATTTATTTTTACTGAAAATAAATAAAACTACTACGTATGGAAATATATATCCACAATTACTTCTACCTAAGTATTGCTTTTCCCTACAAATTTCACTAAGATCTGGCCATCAATTTCTCATTAGCTTTCAATAAATATGTTGCGGACAAGACAAAAGTGGTTTTTATGGTCAAAGGTCAAATAAGGTCAGATGGGCCCATACAATTTCTTTTGTTTTAAAGTTTTCGCCGTGACCACGCACATGACTGATCAGCAAATTTTCATGTTTTTTATTTATGTAGTATTCGATACATTTGTATGTATAAGAAGTAGTTAGCTTGTTACAAGTTTTATAGTGTACTCAAAATAGTAGAATGCTATGCTCATATTCGAAATTAGACATCACTGGAGTTGAATCTTTCTAGAGTCCGCAAAAAAACACTAGTTCTCTTCGATGGAGAGCGAAAGAGAAATTCCGTCAAATATATTTCGATATCTCTTGAAAACTGTAACCGTTAATCTTTCAAGAGTCTAGTTGTCTTTATTGATTACTTTATTGTCTCGTTAATTTTTTAATAATATCATAAATTATGTAGCAGTTTATCTCCATTGCGAATTACGTATTCATTCTTCATCAATATCATCAATAATACAGTTTTCGTTATAATAAAAAACTTTGAGAATATTTTATTTATTTAAATTAAATGGTGTTGAAGGATAATAATAATCGTCAGAACAACTCTCACTAGGACAAAAGACGTTATCCGGTGCGACGAATGTCGCACCTAATGGCTCAAATGTCGCACCTAATGGTTTATTAGGTGCGACAATAGGTGCGACACTGTCGCACCTGATAACCCGTCGCAGAAGGTATTGGGTGCGACATGTCGCACCTAATAGGTACCCCATTAGGTGCGACATTTTCAGGTGCGACTAATCGCACCTAATGCCCAAGTTATTTTCCTGCCAAATTTTATAGAATTGGCGGGTAATGGCATATCGGGTGCGACATGTCGCACCTGAAAGTTTTCGCGCCATGGTATTCGGTGCGACAATGTCACACCCAATACGTTTGTTTAATTAAAAAAAATACAAAATTAAAAAAAGTAAATTAACAAAATAATATTAATTAAACAAAATTCTAAATGAATTAGAAATAATATTCTAAAAATAGAATTCTTAATTAAAAATACAAATTCTTTACAAAAAACGTAAAAAATGAATTCCTATTTTTTTTTTCTTATAAAACTTATCGATAGTAGAATTTCCTCTGCCGAATAAGTTGCCAGAACTTCGAGAACCGCTTCCTCGTCCTCGTCCACCGCTGCCTGACGCGCTGCCGCTCGTTCCGCCGCTTCCGTAAGGACGATCTCGCAAGTAATCCATAGAACCTGGCGTGGAACCTGGCGTGGAACCTGGCGTCTGCTGATCCGTCCCACCTATATGCATGACGTCCATGTTGTGCTTCAACTCCAATTCTGACCAGTAAGACAACTTATAAAAGATGCTCTTTTTGGTCCAATTCAATTCGCACTCAGCACGTTTTCGTTTACCGATATTCTTGCCGGTTTTCGTGGAAGACACACTAGTCAACTGATCGAGTATGTCTTGCGCAGTCAACTTGACAGGTTTCAGGCGCTTCTCGTGACGATTTACGTAGTGATCAGTGCTTTTCCTCAATCGGTGAGGCGTAGGCAAGAATCGACGATGGTCATAGTAGACAATCCTGTTTCTGATTTTCATAGATGGCGTCTCAATGTTGCACGTGGGGCAAGCAAGATACCCTTGGCCACTCCATCCCGACAAATACGATCGAGCCGGAAAGTCGTTTATCGTCCATAGAAGCGCGGCACGCAACCGAAACACTTCATCGTTCGCCCCGTCTCGCACTTGGAATCCATTATCCCACAATTCTTTCAGCTCTTCAACTAGTGGTTCTAAAAATACGTCCATGTCTTTTCCAGGTGAGCTCGGTCCAGGTATCAAAAGCGTTAGCATCAAGTACTCTTTTTTCATGCACAACCAAGGTGGCAAGTTGTACGCAGTTAGTACCACGGGCCACATACTATACGCTAGACTCATTTCCCCAAACGGGTTGAACCCATCAGAAGCTAGTCCCAGACGTACGTTACGAGGCTCTGCAGCGAAATTTGGGTGTCTCTCATCTAGATTCTTCCACGTCGAACTATCTGCCGGATGTCGCAAAACGCCTTCTTCTTTGACGCGATCTCGTTCATGCCACTGCATCTCAAGCGACGTGTGTCGAGAAGCGTACAATCGCTTCAATCGATCTTTCAAGGGAAAGTATCGTAATATCTTTTGTGATACATTCTTCCCCGTTGGCTTCCATCTGCTCTCATTGCAAATTGGGCACACTTCAGCTTTCTCGAGATCTTTTCGAAATAACACACAATTGTTGATGCACGCGTCAATCATATCGTATCCCATGCCGAAACGCTTCAGCTTCGCCTTTGCCTCGTAGTGTTTTTCCGGAATTCGATTACCAATTGGGTGAGACTTCCTCAAGAGCTGCAACAATTCTGTAAACGACTTGTTCGTCCAATGGTTCGTGACTTTGATGTGCATCAACGAAACCAAGAACGACAAAGACGAAAACTCTTTGCACCCAGGGTACAATTCTGCTTCCAACTCAGCGAACAAATCTTCCACTTGCTCATCTGCACGCACTTCACTCGGAGTCGGATCCGTAAAATCGTCGAAGTCCTCGTGATCCATTATATCATGGAGAGCATCGTGCAATCCACCGACTCCTCTTTGGTTAGTCTCGTTGGCAGCTTCTATCATTCGACGTTCGCCGTGATGATACCATTCGGTGTATCCCGGAGTAAACCCCTTGTTCAAAAGGTGATTCTTTACGACCCCGATGTCCAGACATCTCACGTTATTGCAAGACTTACAAGGACAACGATAATGACCGTTTTCGTTCGGGAGTCTGCTTGCAACGCGGATAAACTCGTTAACCCCTGTTTTATATTGCAAACTCAACCGATTGTTCTCGGTAATCCAGTCCCTACTTGGATTTGACATTCTTCTGAATGAGACAGGAAATTGGGGGATAAAACTGAATCGTTAGAATTCATTTTGTAGGATTGAATTATTAGGAAATTGAGAGGTAAAATTGAGAGTGAATCGTTAATATTTGAAATTTAGAGTGAATTATTATGAAATTGAGAGTGATGAATTGTTAGGAAATTGATAGTGGATCGTTAATATTTGAAAGATTCGAGAGCGAATTTGTAAGAATGAAAGAGAAATTGTGATTGACATGTATTAATTTTGAAAAGTGGTTAGAATTCGTTAATATATACAAATTCACTACTGATTTCATTAACGAGTTAACCAATTTCGACAAATTAGTTAATTCGTTAAAATATATTATCAAAAGAGTTAATTTTCTTGAGAAATACGTTTTTTCTACCGAAAATTTGGCAGAGTTTCCCCTAAAATATTGACTAACCAAAATCTGCAATTAAAACAAAAACACATATATAACCAACCAAGACTATCTTATTAACATACTAAATACTAAATTGAACCTCCGTAGCTCCATTGCAATAAATTTTCAATAAGTTTAAATTAAATTTAACATGTTACTAATTCAATTTAAAATATATTCATATATATTACTAATTAATCTAACTAAAAAAGTATTAAATTAATTAATTAACCAAATTTTCAACAAATTGCAATCAACTTAAACAAATCAACTTAAACATTAAATTACACTAACCACGTTACTAATTAATTTAATATATTACTTTTAACTTAATTAATAATCTAATCTAACATGTTACACATTATTAAAAAAAATTGACTATTACAATATGCTACTATTTTATCAAAGTTATATTATCATTTAATCTAACATGTTACTATTTTTATATATATTACTAATTAATCTAACTAAACATATTACTAATTAATTAATTAATTAAACGTGTTAACACCTAATCAAAGTTATATTTTCATATATATTACTAATTAATCTATATGAAATAATCTAAAAATATTAAATAATCTATAAATATTAATAATTACAAATAACTAACGTTTTTCCGAGGCGACGACGAGGCACTGAGACGACGGGGCTGCGAGACGACGGGGCTGCGGCGACGGGGCTGGTCGCGCCGGGGACGAGCGTTCAAAGAAACCACCGAAGCTGAAACATTTCAAAGAAGAAAATTTTTAAACAACCATTACGTTCAAATAAACCACCGAAGCTGAAACATTTCAAAACCACCATTCTAAAATATTTCATGTTAAAACAACCATTTCGTTCAAAATTACCTAAGAAACGAGTGTAAAATCGGATAACCATTTTTCAAAATCGTAGAAACAATTTTCGAAATCAAAGAAACCAATTTTTTTTATAAGGAAAACTAAGAAACCCTAAATGGCGCGACGTACCTGGAGGACGGCGAGCTTCACGGCGTCGCGGGCTTCACGGCGTGGCGGGCTAGAGGCGGGGATGGTCGCGCCGGGGACGAGCGTCGGAGAGAGAGTCGGGCCTGGTCGGAGAGAGACAGAGTGAGATTGACGGAGAGAGAGTGAGACAGAGAGAGAGAGGGAGAGAGTGAGGCGTACCTGGAGGACGGCGAGCTTCACGGCGTGGCGGGCTGGAGGCGGGCTGGTCGCGCCGGGACGAGCGTCGGGCTGGAGGCGGGGCTGGTGGCGCCGGGGACGAGCGTCGGGCGCTGGAGGCGGGGCTGGTGGCGCCGGGGACGAGCGTCGGGCTGGAGGCGGGGCTGGTGGCGCCGGGGACGAGCGTCGGAGAGAGAGAGAGAGAAGACAGAGTTAGAGAGTGAGAGAGTGAGGTTGGGCGAAGAAGAAGACGCTCGGGTATATAAATACCCTAAAACTATTAGGTGCGACATTGTCGCACCTAATAGTCATAAGTGTCGCACCTAATATGACTTTTAGGTGCGACACTGTCGCACCCAATGTGAAATTCCAGAACCCAAAACATTCGGGGGGAACTTCTGACCGTTTTAAATTTTTTAACCCATTAGGTGCGACATATGTCGCACCTAATACCATTGGGTACGACTGGTGTCGCACCTAATAGTATCCGGTGCGACAATTTCATATCAGGTGCGACAACGTCGCACCGGATAGCCATAAACATCAGCGAAATTTTTAGGCGCATGGAAGACTATCAGGTGCGACATGTCGCACCTAATATGTTCTTAGGTGCGACATTTAGGTGCGACATGTCGCACCTAATACCCTTCCGCACCCAATATGTTAATTTGTAGTAGTGTCTGTGTTCTATGTTTGTGCATGTGTTTATCTCTTTTTAGTATTTCTCATCATCTGACTATCAAAAGTACACATATATATATATATATATATATATATATATATATATATATATTATATATATATATAAAGCAAAACTCACTTGGCTTGGTTTAGCTTGAATGGGGTATTAGAAGACACAAGCATTCTACCATGTGCGCTGCAGCGGGAATTAAATTTTATAAACTTGTAATATTTTGAAAAAAATTAGGTTTTACAATATATATATATATATATATATATATATATATTATATATATATATAAAGCAAAACTCACTTGGCTTGGTTTAGCTTGAATGGGGTATTAGAAGACACAAGCATTCTACCATGCGCGCTGCAGCGGGAATTAAATTTTATAAACTTGTAATATTTTGAAAAAATTAGGTTTTACAATATATATATATATATATATATATATATTGCAATGGACTATAAAATACACGTGTACTTTGAAAAAAAATGTAATAATAAAAATAAAATTTTAAGCATAATTATGACCTTTTATTCATATTCATAAAAGATTATTATATATAATAAAATATAATAAATTTATAAGCTATAAATTATGACATTGTATTTATATTCATCATAAATGATTCTATATATGCTGAAAAATAACAAAACTAAAATTTATCACGTATAAATAGGACTAATAATTGATAATACGTAATTTTTTTAAATTGATTTAGAAACAGAGAAACTCAATTTGAAATATATATCATTTTTTTAATCGGTCACAATTAATTTATGTTTATATTTTTATCCATATGAAATGAATTATATGTCTATGTAACAACATTTGGTTTAAATTTTATATAAAATAAATTTTTTAGTTGATATAGGAAAACACAATCCACTGCATTTGAAACATAAAACAAAGGGAAATAATTCACTTCCATTCTCTGTAGAATGGCGGAAGAAATATTCTCTCACTCTCAAACATTTTATTCACAAACCAATGCTAAAATCAAGCCAGATCACATTCCCTCTCATTTTTCATTCCAACTTTGTCTCACTAAGGCAAAGTCATGCCAAATTTCCATCCCACTTCTCTCTCTTGATTTCTTCTCCCACACACACATTTGAAACAGAAAACAAAGGGAAATAATTCACTTTCATTCTCTCTATACACTACTACAAATTAGTATATTGGGTGCGGAAGGGTATTAGATGCGACATGTCGCACCTAAAAGTCGCACCTAAGCCCATATTAGGTGCGACATGTCGCATCGGATACTCATCCGGATGACTAAAAATTTCGCTAATGTTTAGTGCTATTCGGTGCGACATTGTCGCACCTAATATGAATTTGTCGCACCTAATACCTTTAGGTGCGACAAATGTCGCACCCAATGGGTTTCAAATTTAAACTTTTCAGCCGAATCCCGCCGATTTTTTTTTATCATATTGGGTGCGACATTGTCGCACCTAATATGATTATTAGGTGCGACAGTGTCGCACCCAATATGAATTAGGGTTTTTAAACCCAAATTTCCTTCTTTTTCACTCATTCTCGCTCACTTTCTCTCTCACTCGATATGTCTCTCTCTCTGCTCCTCGTCGCCGTCCCTCCCCGGTACGTCTCTCTCTGTCACCGTCTCTCTCTCACAGACTCTCTCTCTCTCTCATCGTCTCACACTTTCTCTGCCAGTCAGCCGCCGCCGTCCATCCCGCTGCCCCCTCCGCTGCTCCGCCCCACTGCCCCCTCCCGCGCACCGCTGCTCCGCCCCGCTGCCCCCTCCCACGCCCCGCTGCTCCGCCCCGCTGCCCCCTCCCGCGCCCCGCTGCTCCGCCCCGCTGCCTCGCCCCGCTGCGTCGTCCCGCGCACCGCGGCCTCGCCCCGCTGCCCCGTCCCGCCCCGCTGCACGTCGTCGTCCAGCCGCTGCCCCGCCGTCCAGTTTTGTAATTTTTTTTAATTAAAAAAACGTATTAGGTGCGACATTGTCGCACCGAAAATGTCGCACCTAAAGGTGTGACTATTAGGTGCGACATGTCGCACCTAATGCCTTTAGCGACGGGAGATTAGGTGTGACTGTTTGTCGCACCTAATGTCGCACCTAATAAACTATTAGGTGTGACTATTGGGCTATTAGGTGCGACATCCGTCGCACCCGATGACGATTTTTGTCCTAGTGATAATGGTAGAAGAAATATTCTCTCACTCTCAAACATTTTTTTCACAAACCAATGCTAAAAGTAAGCCAAATTACATTCCTTGTCTAAAAGTGTTAAGAACTTGAGAAATCTAATTCTCATGTTCTTCACTTAATAAGAGGAATATCTCACCACACACTTCTAGCGTGAAGTGAAGCGGAAAGCCATCACCACACACTTCTAGCGTGAAGTGGAGCGAGAAGCCACCACCACCACACTCAAATCTCTCCTTATAACTGTGGATTGATGGACGTTTCAGGTTTAGACCCCAAAGTGTTCTCTCTCTATCAGTTTCAAAAGGAGTTGATTCATCCTCGTTTATCATGATTCGAAAGTCTTTCGAAATTCTCGTCATTTATGTTCTTACCCCAATTTTCCTTGAGTATCCCGAACCCTAGAAAAATGACTTTGAGCCTATTTAGTGACCAAGTCCGAACGCATTAACAATACTTATAACTAGTATGTATTTATTACTTATACTAAGTAATTTATACTAAGATTGTACGTAATCCGTGTAAGAAAATCAATCATTATGTCTTTCAATTTTGACTATGTATTCTACTACAGGAAGAACGCTGGCATTAAATGACGACGCAAGCAACTTTTGGGACTCTGCGGTAAAAAATAAAACTTTATAAAAATCAATAGATGATTACTCATAACTAATCAATAAATAAAACTTTTGAAATATCTTCTCTTAACGCCGACATTGAAATTTTATACTAAACCAATCTATGTTCTTTCTTATTAGTTTTGTACCATGTAGGCATGTAGCATATGTTAAAATTGAAAACGAAAAAGAAATAATACACTGAAATCAAATAATACAGATTGTTACAGCATTTTTCATTGCAGGGATACAATATACTTTTGGTTTTTAAGATTGAGGAAAACAACTCCTATGTTCTCTTGTTTTAGGGGCTATAACAAAGTAGTGATAACACTTTTAATTTGAAAGTTGTGTTGCTAACAATTGTCTATTGAATTGAGTAATGAGATTATATCTACACAATTTATATCATTTTTTTTTAAAAATTGACAGATACATATTGTTGTATATAATAATTGATTATACATTTTTATTTTGATAAAAATAAGGGACCCTTTTTCAATTCCTCCGTGCTAGAGATATTTATATTAATTTTTACATCGAGGCATTGACATAATCACATGAGCTTGTCAATAGAGTCCATGGACAAAGAGCAAATAATGACGATCATAAAGCCAATGCTCTCCATACTTAAGCATAGTGTGTCCATACATTTTTAAGTATTTCTCTTATTTTTATTTGAGTCCTCCAAATTATTGACCTTACCACGTGTTACTATAGCTACCAAGTGCTTCTCAAACTCGATATGTTTTGTGGTCAAATATTTCTAAGTATGCATGCCAAATGCTTTTTGTTGTTTAGTTTTGCTTATAATATGCTAAATCAAAGTCAATTAAGCATACTTTTATATTAACACCAATGATGAGTTGTTAGTTAGTCGCCCAACATAGGCGAATATAGTTTTTTACGTGTTAAAATTATGTAAGTGTATCAATGTAAGGAATTAAATTTTAAGATAGAGAACATTGGTGCTCGATTTTAACGGTTAAGAATACACCATAAAATAAAGGTCTCGGAGGTAGCACGGCCATTACCCATTATTATTTATTGGACGACAAAAAAACATTACATATAAATTAAAATTTTATCGATTGTCTTTTAGCGACTAAGAAGAAGGCTAGTAATGTCTTTGAACTTGATTGAAGTATGTACTCTCTAGTAGTAATGCAACAAAATAAGATCTTGTGGTGGAGCTTCTTATACGGTAGGATAGGATGTTAGTGTGTGTCTTGTATTTGACTTTAGGGTCAAAATAAGGGAGATGGACACATGATGGCAATTTTGTTGTTATTTATGATATTATCATGTAAAGTTATAACTGCGAATTTTTTTATCATATTGTATATTTTATGACAACATTGTCACAAAATAATCATTGTCCTATAAAAATAAATTTATCTAAAAACCGGCCACTTTCCTGTAGTATTACTACCGTGATTGTATTTTATTTATGAATAAAATTTCAAACAATCAAAAATAAATTAATTAAGTTTGGATTAACCAAAATATATATTTTTCATTACGAATAATGAATTAATTAAATTAAAATAATATTTTAATATTTAATGTAATTTTTATATCAAATGAATAGTTTTATATTAGATCTAGTGTACTGTTATTTATTTAATATAAAAGCTATATATTTGATTTCAAAATTTTAACATTGAAAAACTTCAACAATATCATATAATATAATAGAGTTTTGGTAAGAGAAATTTCATAAAATATACCTCATAAGTTATGAAATATAAAAAACGGACCTCTTAGTTACAAAATATCTAAGAATTAATTTTTGACCAAAAAAAGATAAAAATATAATTCCAGAGAATGTATTTTGTTTCTCTAACGCGGTGAATGTAGTCAAGTTTGCAGCTGGAAAGCAGGATTTCTTATTCCTTTTCGGATAGTCTGGTTATGAGTTTGTCTTCCTCGGTTTCTCCTTATGGGCAATGAATCTCACTCCTTGCAACAGTATGCGCAGATTTGCGGGTCCCACTCAAGCTCGCACACGTCGCACCGAGGACGAATCGATCCACTTGGCAGTTGTCCTTCAGGCTCCCAGTCACGGAATAGATCTTGTCCACGAAGAAGAGGACGTCGTATGCGATGGTCCGATCACAGGCTGACCCTGTAGGGACGGCCGATAAGACCTTAATATCCTTAGGCCTTTTATTATTTACTGTAGGGTTAAATTGTTAAGTCAAAGGATTAAAATATCGATATCGAGGTTTTGATTTTTTAGATATATTGTGTCACGACCCGCAAGCGATAGCTCGCCCACGAACCGCGACTGATCAACTCAAATCTGTACATAACTCATAATATAAACACATAAATTAAACATAATAAAATAGTTTGCGAAAATTCGGGGAAATTTTTCGCTTTTATAACTTAGAGTCTTATAGCGACTCCTATACAAATATGTTCCGGAACGTTTTAACAGAAGACACTAACCCCCGATTAAGAAACCCCATAGCCCAAAGGTCAAGGCAATACGTGCTCGGTCTCGGTCTTCAGTCTCGTTTCCCGCTTACCAGCTTTTCCCTTATCTACATTACCAAGGGTCATAAAACTATGAGTCGATTGACTCAGTAAGTGTGAGTCTATCTATAAAGTAAAACGACTAATGCCATGTGATGTGCAAACAAACACATAAGAATGCAGAATGCAAATACATATGATTCAAGAGCATGCCTAACGCGGGGCCTCGCTCTACGCTATCACTTGCCATTCCACAAGGTTATACAACATCCCCTGCTACAACCCTTGGAATGACAAGAAGCCAACCTCAGACTTCGAGCAGTAGTCATCAGTAGCTTAAGTGTTTTAAGAGTGTAAATTCGCCCGGCTTTTAAACGTATTGTTAGAAGAAAAAAGGGTAACGATAGGATAAATACTTAAATCTTATCTTTTAAGACTTTGTAAGAGCATTTTTAACTCTAATGCAGAAATTTAATGCAAAATGCATATTTACATTAGTAAACAATGACCGATCTCTATTTTACATCTTTTAAAGAATATTTTTAGCATATACTTTCCCACTAAACTGCCGTTACATCTATTCTTAAAATTATAGTTTTACAGTTGTAAATTGCCATTGCCTTAAAAAAAAAAAAACTTATTGCATGAAAATAAATTTGTACAAGCACTAGTGTTTACATATCAAAACAAGTGATATTTCTAATTTTGAAACTTGAGGTTATTTTTCTAACAAAAATCTCATGGATTAAATAACTTGAAACGTTGGATTTGTAATCTAGCCAACGTTTTAAACATATTTAAAATTTAACCATATTTGGTGACGTGATCTCATTAATCAGATAATAATTTACATGATTGTACTATCAATTTCATGCGTTAATTTTGGTAAATATATGTTAATATTAATAAATGGCTAAATGATCAAAATAAACGAAAAATTGGATAGTTTTTTTAAATAAAGTTTGAAATTGGCCTTTTCTAATTGAATTAGAGATATATTTTTTGTAATATACTGAAGAAAAAACGTCTACATTATTCATTTCTTAAGCAGGGATTGAAATATGCCAGGGACAAAGTTGACAAAGTTCTTCTAGCCAAAACAAAGAAAAAAAAACCCTGCTGTTACTGGGCCGGGTATTATACCGAAATAATAAAATCCGACCCATTTAAAACGCTGAATTGTTAGGTTAAAAACTCACAAAAGCCCTAAACCCAAATCTCTTTCCTTCTTCTTCGTCTTCGTCGAGACTCTAGAGCGCTGCCATGGGAAAGGTGAAGGGAAAGCACAGGTTAGACAAGTTCTACCACCTCGCGAAAGAGCACGGCTACAGATCTCGAGCCTCGTGGAAGCTCGCCCAGCTCGACGCCAAGTACGAGTTCCTCCGATCGTCTCGGTCGGTGCTCGATCTCTGCGCCGCTCCCGGAGGATGGATGCAAGTGGCGGTGCAGCGAGTTCCGGTCGGAAGCCTCGTCGTCGGAGTCGACCTCGTTCCGATCGCTCCGGTCCGCGGCGCGTCGGCGCTGCAGCAGGACATCACTCGCATCGACGAGTGTCGATCCAAGCTCCGCCGCGTGATGGAACAGTCCGGCTCCTCGGCTTTCGACCTCGTGCTCCACGACGGGTCTCCGACTGTCGGAGGTGCGTGGTCGCAGGAGGCCACTTCTCAGAACGCCCTTGTTATCGACGCCGTTAAGCTCGCTACTCACCTCCTCTCGCCCAAGGGAACTTTCATCACCAAGGTCTGCTCACCGCTTTCACTCATACCCGTTTGGATGATAAAGGCATTACATTTCTTTAGTTTAATTGTTAAAATGATAGAGTTTGAGGGTTAAATTGCTGTTTGAGTGAGATTTACCGAGTCTGAGACTCTATTTGGTCAATGTAAGGGACGATTAATAGGGTGTATTTATTATACGTTCTTTGTGGTAGTTGATGAGATATAAAGGAGTTTAGTGATACGAATATGAGTTTGAGCCTGGTTGTTTATATGCGTGCCCATGCATTTTCTCTAAGATGGTTGTTTCTTCTTTGCCTTGGTGCGTGATAGTTTTTGTTGTTGGCACTATAATATTGTTATGTTTAAGTGTCATAATTTCAGACTATAGCGTTTATATCATTATTGGCATTATATATTATAAATGTGATATGGGTGTGTACTTCACACTGACGATTTTGTATTCATTGTTTCTCTATCAGGTCTTCAGGTCGCAAGATTACGATTCTGTCAAATACTGTCTTACAAAGGTATTTTATTTCGTTCAACCTTTTGTGTGAAATCAAGTTGGAACAAACATAGTATGTTGCATCGGGTTTGGACGTGCAGTTATCTGATTACTATCGTTTCTCCTTGTGTCAGCTGTTTGAGAAGGTCGAGGTTCACAAACCCGCTGCTAGTCGTTCCACATCTGCCGAGACTTACCTTTTAGCCTTTAAGTACAAGGCTCCGGCAAAGATTGATCCTCGTCTTCTCGACGTGAAACATCTATTCCAGGGAGCTATAGAACCAATTAGAAAGGTATTAGCAATTACAGAGCTTCAACTTCTCTCTATGTTTGGTACCATGCAGTCTTATTTAGGATGATACAATTCATGTCCGTTTGCTTATATATCTGATGCATCGTTTACATAGGTGATTGATGTGCTTAGACCAAATAAGCAAAAACGATTTCGCGAGGGGTGAGCTCTCTCTATTCCTGTTTTTTTTTTTCAACATTGCTACCAGTCTAGCACTGAATCTGTAGTCGTTACTCAGTTAGATATGTAAATTATAAGCATAAGTGCGATTTTTTGCTGATTGGGGTTTACATTAGGTATGAAGACGGAGTCTCGATTCTGCGGAGGGTGTCAACGGCTGCGGAATATATTTGGTCCGTTGTTCCTCTTGATATTCTTGGCACCGTTACTTCCATAAGCTTTGATGATCCAGCTTCTTTACCCATTAAGGAAAATGATTTAACAACCGAGGAGGTATCCACTATCTTGCTGTTGCACTGTACATTGCGTTTGATCATGTTTTTTAAATTATTCCGTTTATGCTTTTCCGAGGTTTGAGAAAGTTTCTTAATATTTGCAATCTGACAGGTTAAAATCCTCTGTGATGATCTGGGTGTTTTGGGGAAACAAGACTTTAAGCACCTTTTAAAGTAAGGAAGATGGACATTTTTTTCTCCTTTACATGTCTTATACACCTTTTTTTTTGTTATTTAAATAGCTTAAATTCATGTTATCACATAGGCATCTCGTTGGTGATATTCAAAATTAATCTGAAAGTTCCCTTTTTTTTTAATCTATCTTGAAGGTGGCGAATGCAAATAAGAAAAGCCTTGACTCCTACTCCCACAAAGAAGTCTGAAGATACTGATGCCGTCAAGGAAGAAGAGGATGAAGATCAGAAAGAACTTGATCAGATGGAGGAGCTTACAAATGCTATGGAGCGCAAACAGAAACGCAAGAAAAAATTGCTTGCTAAGAAAAAAGCTAAGGTTTGGTGCTTTATTATCTAACTGTCTTTGTCTCTGCCACATTTTTTCGTCCATTTTCATCCAGATGTACATTAGTTCATGTGTGTAATCTACAAATAAGTTCATCTTTTTACTCGTATAAATACACGAGTATTTAACAAAATCTGATTGTAGAAATTGTTGTATATACTTTCTCAACTCTAGAAATTGTAGAAATATTTAATGCGTGATTTTATCATTTTTCCTTGTTAAAGTTGTCGTATGTCAGTTACATGCCGGCTGTACCGTTATTTCTCCTTTCCAAATTCAGATAGACGGAGAACGGAACTTTCCCCATCTAGTGTTTTTTTTTTTGCAATGTCTAACAGATTAATTGATTCGTTAAATTTGGTTCCAGGAAAAGGTGCGGAAGGCAACTGGGGCGAAAGATGATGGTGTGGATGACAGTTATGTTGACCGCGAGCTGTTTTCTCTCTCTTCCATCAAGGTATTCCTTCCATTAACTCAAAACTGATAAAGCTTGCTTTCCCTGATCGGGTCGTTGGTTTCAAAATCCATTAACTTCCATTATTTGATATAGCTCTCTTCTTTAACAACTTTAGTGCACCAGTTCTTTCTTTTCCAATTTATATTGAAAAAGAGGTTAATAAATCTTAAAACGAATACTCAGATGCCTAGAACGATTTTTTTTTAGATTACAAAAAAAAAGAGCATATATTTACATGCAGAAAATTTATTGACAAAAATGTCAATAAATCTTAAAACAAATTCTTAGATGCTTCAAACGATTTTTTTTTCAGATTACCGAAAAAAAAAGACTTAAAAAAATATCTGAATGTATTTTTAACTTCACATTCTGTATATACTAATGTAAACTCGAGTTATTAAAAAAAAGAAAAAAAAATATACAAATAAATAGTAAAAAAAATTACTAAAGTTACACATTAATATTAGAAAAAAATTAATTTAAAAAATATTGCGCATTTATGAAAACATCTGTAATTGTGTTGATTTCTTTTCAAACTTCGTTATGTGAGATGATCAAATGATAAATAAAATTGTTACCATTAATGTATTTTATATATTTACTTTAAGCTTAAGATATTATTTTAATAACATTTACAAAATTTGGACTTTTAATTTATTTGTTTCACTTTAATTGTAATGTTTTGTGTATTAAAATATTAGTATTATAATTGTAGTGCAATTATGAAGATAATCAAAATGAATCACACCAACGAGTGTGATATATATTCGATATTAAAAAAAAGGATTACGAAAAGAAATATTTGATAAGAATGGGTTAAAATAATTGTCTATGTTATCGTCATAGCTTTATTTGTATTACGAGACATATACAATGATATATATATATATATATATATATATATATTTATATATATGTTCAAGTATTACAAACATAATTAATATATATGATTCATATAATATTTATCTATTATAATAAAACCATATGATTATAATGTCTAAAAAGTTTAAAAGTGATTTTTTGAAAGAAATGAAAAAGGAAAGAAATAAAGTTAAAAAGGTGAATGCTTTAACCCTAATGCTTTAACCCTATAGGCTACATAATAAAGAGCACACACTGACACACTCAACGCTCCAAAATAAAGAGCACGCACTGACACACTCAACGCTCTGCTACTATTATAATGCTTTAACCCTAATGCTTTAACCCTATAGGTTACCTAAGCTAGCTACGTCCATTCACCTCCCATCCTTGGACCACCGGAAAACCTCTGCTACTCTCCTCAAAACCTGGTGGTACATCTCTTCTCTGACATCACTCGTGTTTTCTCATTCTTTCATATATTGAATTCCAAACGGGTAAAAACCAAACTTATTAGATCTTTATTAAACTCGTAATACAGTGAAAATAATATTCTTAATAATATCGGTGAAAGAAAAACAGCTTTAGAAGCAATGTCGTACTTCCATAACTTGATAGAATATTCGTGAAGTTATGCATTCAAATTCAACTCACGGATAAACTTTTTCTAATAGAAATCGACCACTTGAAAGAAAAATCCAAATCATACATAAGTTATTAAGTTGATGATAATAATAATTAAATAATAAAATCAAAGGAAGGCGTGCCGAATCTTGATTTGTCATGAGGTAGATGAATAGATATTATTAAATCCGTCCCACGCATTGAATTTTCTGTAACTACCGACATCTCTTGTCTTTTCTGTTTGACTTGGTCTCTCCCATTTTATTTAAAAAAAAGGAAATAAATAAGGGTATAGTGAATGTTGAAATACTACAACACCCCCAAATTTTTTTTGTCACAGTGTGCTGTCAAACAAATTGTATTTTTGATATTTCGGGTAAATTTTTTCTCTTTTAGCTGAGTTGTGTACATTATATATTCATCCACGTGGATTAATGCATGCATACACAGATACCAATATTTAAAAAACAACTCATATGAAACCAATGTTTTAAAAGGCGTAAACGGTATTCGAGGCGATTTCTGTTTTTGAGGCAAGGCGTAAGCCTCAAGGCGTATCGAGGCGTAAGCCTCGAAAGATAGGCATAAATTAATTTTTTTGTATAATCTGGAATCATCCCAAAATAAATTTAGACTGATAATGCTAAGTTTTAACCTTCATATACTAGTTTAACAATGAAAACCCAAAAAAACCTTAATCTACGTTTTAGACCAATTTTAGAGTAATCTATATTAGATAACAAAAACCCTGAAATACTAGTTTTAGACTTACGATTCAGGTTATATGTTAAAAAAAACCTAATTTACGTTTTATCTGGAAAAAAACCCAAAAAAGGCCCAGAAAAAGCCCAAACTTTTAAATTGGGCCTTAAAAAAAAAAAAAAACTGCCCTATTTCATGCGTTTCTGGGCGAAATTTTTCAGGGCTTACGCATAAGGCGCACGCCTAAAGTCAAAAGGCGCAAGTTGACTTTTTTTTTTTCCAGGCTTAAGCCTTGAGGCTTTTTCCGACCGCCTCGCCTCAAGAAGGCGCGCCTTGAAAACGCCTTTTTAAACAATGTATGAAACCATCATTTACAAAATGAATAAAAAACATAACCAATAATGTATATCAAATTACATGATTTTAACATACATCGCTTATATTTTCTATCTCAATCCCATTAAAAAAAACCTGTCTCATTCTCTTTATATATTAATAATAATAAACGCACTCATACATATTATTGAACTAATTCATTATTATCAAATTTTCAATTATCAATGACATAATATTTTAATTGGTAATTAAAGATTTGCATCCTATAGGTGATATAATTTTTATTTTCCTCATATATAATGATCATATAACAGCATATAGAAAGATATATGAAGTAGTTGAGAATTAAAAAATAAAGTTAAATAATAATAGTAATAATAATAATAATAATAGGCGGTTGTAGAATTTGCCATGTGTGTAAGAAAATATACAAATACTAGATCTTTTATATATATATATATATATATATATATATATATATATATATATAAAGACAATTCATTTTTAAGGTTTATGTGATAAATATATCTATATATATATATATATTGTTAAACCGCTACTCAATTTTTTTTTTATTTATGTAAAATTATAAATAATCTTCTAATTTGTTTTATTTCTATCAATTACGTCTCAGTGATTTATATTATCTATTCATTTGATAAAATTAATAATTATACTCGCTATCATTTTACGATTAAAGTATATTCTAACATGTTAAAAATTCATGTAAACTCAAGTTATTAAAAAAAATAAAATAAAAATAAAATATACAAATAAATAGTAAAAAAAATTACTAAAGTTACACATTAATATTAGAAAAAAATTAATTTAAAAAATATTGTGCATTTATGGAAACATCTGTAATTGTGTTGATCAAATGATAAATAAAATTGTTACCATTAATGTATTTTATATATTTACTTTAAGCTTAAGATATTATTTTAATAACATTTACAAAATTTGGACTTTTAATTTATTTGTTTCAATTTAATTGTAATGTTTTTGTGTATTAAAATATTAGTATTATAATTGTAGTGCAATTATGAAGATAATCAAAATGAATCACACCAACGAGTGTGATATATATTCGATAATAAAAAAAAAGGATTACGAAAAGAAATATTTGATAAGAATGGGTTAAAATAATTGTCTATGTTATCGTCATAGCTTTATTTGTATTACGTGACATATACAATGATGATATATATATATATATATATATATTTATATATATGTTCAAGTATTACAAACATAATTAATATATATGATTCATATAATATTTATCTATTATAATAAAACCATATGATTATAATGTCTAAAAAGTTTAAAAGTGATTTTTTGAAAGAAATGAAAAAGGAAAATAATAAAGTTAAAAATGTGAATGCTTTAACCCTAATGCTTTAATCCTATAGGCTACATAATAAAGAGCACACACTGACACACTCAACGCTCCAAAATAAAGAGCACACTGACACACTCAACGCTCTGCTACTATTATAATGCTTTAACCCTATAGGCTACCTAAGCTAGCTACGTCCATTCACCTCCCATCCTTGGACCACCGGAAAACCTCTGCTACTCTCCTCAAAACCTGGTGGTACATCTCTTCTCTGACATCACTCGTGTTTACAAACAAACTAGAAAATATATAACATGACATACACATATAGATAATTAAAAAAAATATTTTTTTTGTATGATGTTACTTTTAAATTTGAACCAAATAACTAAATGTTATATATTGTGCGTTTATTTATTTTAAATATAACATTATTGGTTAGAAATTATACAACTTAGATGAATATGAGTTATAGTGTAATAAATAGAAAAATATTTAAATTATTAAAATAATAGAGTTATGATAAATATGTTTTTGTTGTTAAAAATGGAGTAATGAGTTAGAGATGAAAGATTGTTTGTTTGATGTGATAGAAATTATAATTTAGAGTGTCAGTGTTAAAGATGATCTTAATGTAAGTTAATTTTTCTACTTGATTGAACAAAAAGGGAGCATATAAATAAATGGAATAGTAAAAAACAATAATACGTATTAGTGTGGATACATGAAGGGCACCCAAATTGTTTTTATAAATGTAAGTACAATTAAGGTAAAAATAAAAATGAATGAAATGCCCAAGTTAAATAAATGAAATGATACAAAATAATATGTATTTATAGATGTATCAACTATCAAGTATCAACCGAATAATTGGAGGGAGAAATATGAAGAGGAATAAAAAGAGGGCTTGACTAATTTGGAGCTACGAAATTTCAAGAAGATTAGTGGGAATCCCTATCCTGAACAAACAATCAAAGTTATGACAAAAGTAATACGAACTATGTGTCAGAAATTTACTTATGTTGTGAATTATTTAGATTTAGCTAGGAGCTAAAACATTAGTAGGCTAATAATCTCTGTAGCGTTTGAAAGAGGACTCACGTGAAATTCGTAACCCTCACCAACTTTGGTGTATTGTGGCGGACGTGACACCAATGTAAATATGCTCCAAAATAGTTGAACTCTACAAGATTATTATTATTTTTAGAAACTCTTCCAGATTATATCGTTACCAACAAAAGATATCTTTATTATCTTAGTCTTATTTTTTTTGGTTTGGTTTGTTACGCTACAGAAGCTGGTTCTTTACCTATAAAAAATGATGGTATACACACTGAAACAATCCTTTGCTATTTACTCTCCACCTATCATGAGCTCCCTTGAAATCACATTTTTAAAAATTTTATTCTCTTATAATCAGGTTAAGTCTATTATGAAGACAGTCTAGTCTTAACCAATATACAGTCGGTGGGTTCTCGCTATGACAAGTTTTTGTCATCTAACAAAAACTAAAATAAAACCAATTTAAGATTTTTCATTTAATTTTTATTGGCCTCAAGGAGTGTTACAATTATTGACGTTGAGAATCACAAGATATTATTTCATTTGGTTACGTGTAAGTAAGCATTTAGATCAATATCTTGTGATTCTCAACGTCAATAATTCTAACACTCCTTGAGGCCAATAAAAATTAAATGAAAAATCTTAAATTGGTTTTATTTTAGTTTTTGTTAGATGACAAAAACTTGTCATAGCGAGAACCCACCGACTGTATATTGGTTAAGACTAGACTGTCTTCATAATAGACTTAACCTGATTATAAGAGAATAAAATTTTTAAAAATGTGATTTCAAGGGAGCTCATGATAGGTGGAGAGTAAATAGCAAAGGATTGTTTCTGTGTGTATACCATCATTTTTTATAGGTAAAGAACCAGCTTCTGTAGCGTAACAAACCAAACAAAAAAAAATAAGACTAAGATAATAAAGATATCTTTTGTTGGTAACGATATAATCTGGAAGAGTTTCTAAAAATAATAATAATCTTGTAGAGTTCAACTATTTTGGAGCATATTTACATTGGTGTCACGTCCGCCACAATACACCAAAGTTGGTGAGGGTTACGAATTTCACGTGAGTCCTCTTTCAAACGCTACAGAGATTATTAGCCTACTAATGTTTTAGCTCCTAGCTAAATCTAAATAATTCACAACATAAGTAAATTTCTGACACATAGTTCGTATTACTTTTGTCATAACTTTGATTGTTTGTTCAGGATAGGGATTCCCACTAATCTTCTTGAAATTTCGTAGCTCCAAATTAGTCAAGCCCTCTTTTTATTCCTCTTCATATTTCTCCCTCCAATTATTCGGTTGATACTTGATAGTTGATACATCTATAAATACATATTATTTTGTATCATTTCATTTATTTAACTTGGGCATTTCATTCATTTTTATTTTTACCTTACTTACATTTATAAAAACAATTTGGGTGCCCTTCATGTATCCACACTAATACGTATTATTGTTTTTTACTATTCCATTTATTTATATGCTCCCTTTTTGTTCAATCAAATAGAAAAATTGACTTACATTAAGATCATCTTTAACACTGACACTCTAAATTATAATTTCTATCACATCAAACAAACAATCTTTCATCTCTAACTCATTACTCCATTTTTAACAACAAAAACATATTTATCATAACTCTATTATTTTAATAATTTTTCTATTTATTACACTATAACTCATATTCATCTAAGTTGTATAATTTCTAACCAATAATGTTATATTTAAAATAAATAAACGCACAATATATAACATTTGGTTCAAATTTAAAAGTATCATCATACAAAAAAAATATTTTTTTTAATTATCTATATGTGTATGTCATGTTATATATTTTCTAGTTTGTTTGTAAACACGAGTGATGTCAGAGAAGAGATGTACCACCAGGTTTTGAGGAGAGTAGCAGAGGTTTTCCGGTGGTCCAAGGATGGGAGGTGAATGGACGTAGCTAGCTTAGGTAGCCTATAGGGTTAAAGCTTACCTTTTAGCCTTTAAGTACAAGGCTCCGGCAAAGATTGATCCTCGACGTGAAACATCTATTTCAGGGAGCTATAGAACCAATTAGAAAGGTATTAGCAATTACAGAGCTTCAACTTCTCTCTATGTTTGGTACCATGCAGTCTTATTTAGGATGATACAATTCATGTCCGTTTGCTTATATATCTGATGCATCGTTTACATAGGTGATTGATGTGCTTAGACCAAATAAGCAAAAACGATTTCGCGAGGGGTGAGCTCTCTCTATTCCTGTTTTTTTATTTTCAACATTGCTACCCGTCTAGCACTGAATCTGTAGTCGTTACTCAGTTAGATATGTAAATTATAAGCATAAGTGCGATTTTTTTGCTGATTGGGGTTTACATTAGGTATGAAGACGGAGTCTCGATTCTGCGGAGGGTGTCAACGGCTGCGGAATATATTTGGTCCGTTGTTCCTCTTGATATTCTTGGCACCGTTACTTCCATAAGCTTTGATGATCCAGCTTCTTTACCCATCAAGGAAAATGATTTAACAACCGAGGAGGTATCCACTATCTTGCTGTTGCACTGTACATCGTGTTTGATCATGTTTTTTAAATTATTCCGTTTATGCTTTTCCGAGGTTTGAGAAAGTTTCTTAATATTTGCAATCTGACAGGTTAAAATCCTCTGTGATGATCTGGGTGTTTTGGGGAAACAAGACTTTAAGCACCTTTTAAAGTAAGGAAGATGGACATTGTTTTCTCCTTGTTTACATGTCTTATACACGTTTTTTTTTTTTTGATATTATCACATAGGCATCTCTTTGGTGATATTTAAAATTAATCTGAAAGTTCTCCTTTTTTTTAATCTATCTTGAAGGTGGCGAATGCAAATAAGAAAAGCCTTGACTCCTTCTCCCACAAAGAAGTCAGAAGATACTGATGCCGTTAAGGAAGAAGAGGATGAAGATCAGAAAGTACTTGATCAGATGGAGGAGCTTACAAATGCTATGGAGCGTAAACAGAAACGCAAGAAAAAATTGCTTGCTAAGAAAAAAGCTAAGGTTTGGTGCTTTATTATCCAACTGTCTTCGTCTCTGCCACATTTTTCCCCCCATTTTCATCCAGATGTACATTAGTTCATGTGTGTAATCTACAAATAAGTTCATCTTTTTACTCGTATAAATATACGAGTATTTAACAAAATCTGATTGTAGAAATTGTTGTATGTACTTTCTTAACTCTAGATTCACAATGCATTAATCACGGCCTCAAATATTTAATGCCACGGCCCTAGTTTCGTGATTTTATCATTTTTCCTTGTTAAAGTTGTCGTATTTCAGTTACATACCGGCTGTACCGTTATTTCTCCATTCCAAATTCAGATAGACGAAGAACAAAACTTTCCCCATCTAGTTTTTTTTTTTTTTTTTGCAATGTCTAACAGATTAATTGATTCGTTAAATTTGGTTCCAGGAAAAGGTGCGGAAGGCAACTGGGGCGAAAGATGATGGTGTGGATGACAGTTATGTTGACCGCGAGCTGTTTTCTCTCTCTTCCATCAAGGTATTCCTTCCATTAACTCAAAACTGATAAAGCTTGCTTTCCCTGATCGGGTCGTTGGTTTCAAAATCCATTAACTTCCATTATTTGATATAGCTCTCTTCTTTAACAACTTTAGTGCACAAGTTCTTTCTTTTCCAATTTATAGTAACCACTCATTTTTACAACATTGTTTTTTTTCCATCATTATACAAATGCTAATCTACTATTGCCGGTGGATAATTATATTCGCTAACCACCCTTTTTTTCAACCTTTATTTTGACTTGATGTACATTTGAGCTGCAAGTGATGACAAATTTGTGCACACACCGTACGCCACAATATACACAAGAAAAAGAACGTTGCTGATGATTTTTCTTTCCTTCTTTTTCTGACTTGCTTTATGCCTTCAGGGAAAGAAAGACCTCGTTGCAATTGATTCGACGGAATATGACGAAGAGAATGGTAATTTCATTGATAGTGATGATGATAATGAAGAATTCCATGACACCCAAGAAGAGTCGATGAGCGATGGAGACTCTGATGAAGAGAGGCAAAGGTTTTAATTTTATTTAACTCTTATCATCTACGTCTTTACTTTCCTGTTTCTGATATTAATGATCATTTCATGATATAATTCCCAGATACACCAAGCAAATGGAAAACTATATGGATCAGGCATACGAACTGTACATATCCAAGAAGGATGGAAGTTCAAAGCAGAGAAAGCGTGCAAAAAAACTTCACTCTGAAGACAATCTCGAGGTATAGAAAAAAAAAATATTAAAGTCAAGTTGAACTATAACATGGCCTCAGAAAACTAAAATCTGTTTTTTTTATTAATACAGGGTAGCGATGAAGATGAAGAAATTGCGGAGCCGGACTACGATTCAGACAAGGCACATGGCGACCAAGAAGCAAATCCTTTGATGATACCGCTCGTCGACGAGGCAGAACCAACCCAAGAAGAAATAACAAACAAATGGTTTAGTCAGGACATTTTCGCCGAAGCCGTGGACGACGGCGATCTGAAGCGGTTCGACAGTGATGACGAAATGCAAGTCGTCGCGGAGCCAGAGAATAAACTCCTCGTCCCCAAAAAACCCGCCAAGAAAAAAGAGAAAAAGATTTCTAGGCCCGCCTCGAATAATCTTCTTCCAAGTCAACAAGAAGAAGAAGGAGAGGGTTTTGAGGTTGTCTCGGCCCCAGAAACCGACTCCTCGAGCAGCGACGAATCAGACATTGACGACGACACGAAAGCCCACATTCTCGGCGTCGCAAAGAAGATGCTGAGGAAAAAGATGAGGAACAACATCCTTGACGACGCTTATAACAAGTACATGTTCGTGTTAGGATTTTAAATCCCTAAAAGAAATCCTAATCCAATTCAAGAGAAACCAAATCATAGATCTTAATAGCGGAAGTGTACCTGAATCCATGGATTGCAAACATCAAGATTTGGGATGATCTTCTGATTGCAGTTTGCCTGAGTCTGGAGAATTCTTGTTGATGGGGATACAAGAAAATTATCGTACGTTCTGCAATCAGGGACCTACCCTGTTATTAATAACTGCCAGGCAGTTACTAATAACTATTGCTTATTTCTAATTTGGCCCCTCATCAAATTAGATTAGCACTTATGGTAGCCACATAATAACTTCATGACAAATATGTCCTTAAGTCACAAACTTTATTCTAAATTAGACCACATCAATTTTGACTTAATTAATAATGACCCAACACATTTATTTAATGACATTAGTAGTCCCAAAATTATTCCAACAATCTCCCACTGGACTACGCATGTATAAAATAAATGTGTCACCCTTAGCGCGCATAAAATGTTTGTCATTATCATGATGTGACATATTACAATCTCGTCCATCAATTACATCAATATAGGATCAAAGTTGTTTTCGTTGTATCATCACAACTAAACACGTCAATGGTCACATACATCAATATAATCAAATGACATAGATCAATCATGAATATGTGGTAGATAAAATTATATGCAAGGTGATCTATTCATATCAATTTTATCCGATCCTACTTTAAAGAGATCAAACTTTATCCTGAATATGCAAAATGTAATAAACTAATACCATAAATCTGATCAGAAACAATAAATATGTGTGTTTACAAACAACACAAGCAAACATAAAGCACACAACATAAATAAAACAAATAAACAAACTCCCACCGAATCTAGATATCCTGAAGCTCTACAACACCCATATGAGAAGTGTGTTCGTGAAAGACCTTCGGTGGTAGACCCTTTGTAAGAGGGTCCGCTATCATGGAGTTTGTTCCTAAATGCTCTATGTAAATCTGTCCACTTTGCACTCTTTCCTTAACAACTAAGAACTTGATGTCGATATGTTTCGACTTCGTCGAGCTCCTGTTGTTGTTGGAATACATTACGGCTGATTTATTGTCACAATATAACTTAAGCGGCCTTTCAATTCCTTCCACAATACGCAGCCCCGTGACAAAATTCCTCAGCCATATACCGTGGTTGGATGCCTCATAACATGCTACGAATTCTGCTGCCATGGTGGATGAAGTTATAAGAGTCTGTTTTGCACTCTTCCATGATATAGCTCCACCACCCAACAAATAGACATAGCCTGATGTGGATCTCCTACTATCTTGGCATCCCGCAAAATCGGAGTCAGAATAACCAATGATCTCCAAATGGTCTGACCTCCTATATGTGAGCATGTGATCTTTTGTTCTTTTCAAGTACCTCTTGACTCGTTTGGCTGCTTTCCAATGATCCATACCTGGATTGCTTAAGTATCTGCCTAAAACTCCAACAATATACGCAATATCCGGACGCGTACAAACCTGAGCATACATAAGACTCCCAATTGCCGAAGCATAGGGAACCTTATCCATTTCTTGAATCTCAAGATTTCCTTTTGGGCATTGATCGAGACTGAATTTGTCTCCTTTAGCGACAGGGGTGTCTCCTGGTTTACAATCATACATGCCAAATCTTTTGAGCACTTTATCGATGTAGCTCTTTTGTGATAATCCAAGTAAACTTCGAGAACGGTCTCGGTAAATCTGGATTCCTAATACAAAAGAGGCATCACCAAGATCTTTCATCTCAAATTGATTCGATAGAAATTTCTTGGTTTCATGTAACATGCATTTATCGTTAGTGGCAAGTAGTATGTCATCGACATATAAAACCAGGAACATATGTTTAGATCCACTGAACTTGTGATACACACAATCATCAACAACATTGCTCTCAAAACCATACGAGAGAATCACTTGATGAAATTTGTGGTACCATTGACGGGAAGCTTGCTTTAGTCCATAAATGGATTTTGTCAATTTGCAAACCATCTTCTTTGGGTCTCCCAACACAAAGTTTTCAGGTTGCACCATATAGATTGTTTCTTCAATGTCTCCATTGAGAAACGCCGTCTTGACATCCATTTGATGGAGTTCCATATCAAAATGTGCAACAAGTGCCATGATTGTCCGAAAAGAGTCCTTTGATGAAACCGGAGAAAATGTCTCTTTAAAGTCAATCCCTTCCTTTTGAGTATAACCTTTTGCTACAAGACGAGCTTTATACCTCTCCACATTACCCTTCGAATCCCTTTTGGTTTTAAAAATCCATTTGCAACCAATAGGTTTCTTTCCTTCAGGCAATGGGACAAGTTCCCAAACTTTATTGTCTTGCATAGACTTATACTCTTCATTCATCGCTTCAATCCACTTTACAGAGTTTGTATCATTCATGGCATTTTGGAAGTTAACAGGGTCATCTTCCATCACACCACAACCATCCTCATTTTCGAGAAGAAAAACTATGTAATCATCTGGTATAGCATTTCTCCTTTCTCTAGTGGATCGCCGCAAAGGCACTTGATCTTGAGGTTGTTGAGTTTGAACCTCAGGTGGTTGAATGACAAAGTCTTGTTGCTCTTGATTGATGACAGGAACAGAATCCTGAACATTATCAAAAGCAACTGGAATAGGAATCAAACTTTCCTCAATAGGAATTGTTGAGTCCGAATCCTCCTGAAAGACAAAGTCTTTTTCTTTATTTCTCCCACCAAACTCAATATCCTCAAAGAACGTTGCAGTTCCCGTCTCAAAGATTGTCTTAACTTTAGGATCATAAAACTTATACCCCCTTGATCGCTCAGGGTACCCAATAAAGTAGCTGCTTACTGTTTTGGTATCCAATTTCTTTTCACTCGGCCTATAAGGCCTTGCTTCAGCAGGACAACCCCAAATATGAAAATGCTTTAAACTAGGCTTTCGCCCGGTCCAAAGCTCATAAGGTGTTTTAACAGCGGCTTTAGTTGGTACCCTATTTAAAATGTAGGCTGCGGTCTTCAGTGCCTCTCCCCAGAGTGATTCTGGTAAGGTTGAATGACTAATCATACTCCTTACCATATCCATAAGAGTCCGGTTTCGTCTTTCAGCAACACCGTTCATTCTGGGCGACCCAGGCATAGTGTACTGTGGGACGATACCACACTCATCTAGGTATCTGGCAAATGGTCCCGGACGTTGTTCACCTGAGCCGTCATATCTACCATAGTACTCACCACCACGGTCAGATTTGACTTTCTTTATCCTTTTGTTGAGTTGGTTTTCAACTTCGGCTTTAAACGATTTGAACACATCCAATACTTGGGACTTTTCATGAATAAGAAAAATGTATGCATATCTTGAATAGTCGTCTATGAATGATACAAAATATTGTTGACCATTCCAAGAAGGAGTAGGAAACGGTCCACAAATGTCTGTATGTATCAACTCTAAGACGTCTGTTTCCCTTAATGCACCTATTTTCTTCTTTATAGTCTGTTTTCCTTTGATACATGCAACACATACATCAAAGTCCGAAAAATCAATTTGATCCAAAATTCCTTCGGAAACAAGCCTTTCATTTCTATTTCTAGAAATGTGACCTAATCGCTTGTGCCATAAAGAACTTGAATTCTCATTGCTTAATTTGCGCTTAGTACCACGTGATTCCACATTCAAGGTTTCATTATAAGAAGCAACAGTTTCAAGCATATAAAGATTGTCATAAATAAGAAGTGAACTGGTCCCAACAACTTTAGAATTAATAGATAAACTGAACTTACTGTCTTCAAATGAACAACAATATCCTAATTTGTCCAAATAAGAAACAGAAACCAAATTCCGTCTAAACGAAGGTACAACAAAAGTATCTATTAAATCCAAATAATAACCAGTACTTAATAACAATCTAAAATGCCCAATTGCTTCCACATCTACCGACTTGCCATCACCAACATAGATGCGTCTTTCGGCATCACTTGGCCTTCGGTAGCTCAGGCAACCCTGCATCGAAACACTTATGTTAGAAGTAGCACCAGAATCTAACCACCAAGTGTTTCTAGGTACTGAAGCCAAATTAACCTCAGAACAGACTAAAGCAAGGAATGTACCTTTCTTCTTACGCCATATGCGATACTTAGGACATTCCTTCTTCTCGTGTCCATGCTTCTTGCAAAAGAAACAACCCTCTGGAAGCTCCTGTTGGGCTTGTTTCTTTAGTGCCGGACCTTTATCTTTAGCAGCCTCATTTTTCCTCTTGAGATTCTGACTTTTAGAGGTACTTGCGAAATGAGCACTTTCAGTCTTATCTTGCTTCAATCTTTCCTCCTCTTGAACACAAAATGAAATGAGCTCGTTAAGAGACCATTTCTCTTTCTGGCAGTTATAACTGACCTGAAATTGACTGAATTTAGGAGGGAGAGATATAAGGACTAAATGGACAAGCAAGTCATCCGATAACTCAAGTTTGAGTCCTTTCAACTTTGAAGCAATATGAGACATTTCCATAATGTACTCCCTTATGTTTTCATTGCCCTTGAACTTCATTGAAATAAGCTTCTTTAAAAGAGTGCTCGTTTCAGCCTTATCGCTCTTTTCAAAGCGCTTTTCGATTTCGGCAAGAAAATCTTTGGCATTGGTGATCTGTTCAGACACCGCACCCCTAAAAGCTTCAGGTATGCCGCGCTTGATGATCATAAGACTCATTCGGTTAGAACGGTCCCATTTCTCATAGATCCGCCTATCATCGGCGGAACTAGCATCCGTAAGAGAAGCCGGTTTATCCATTCTAAGCGATAAGTCAAGATCCATGCAGCCAAGAACAATCATCATGTTCTCCTTCCAATCCTTAAAGTTGTTACCATTAAGGACCGGAACCGAATTGAGATTAGCAGATACAGTAGCAACAGCTGAAATAGAACAATACAATCACATAAACATATATACACACAAAAATTAACTTAATAAGCAATAAAATTCAAATAATGGTAAATCCCATCTCAAGATACCTAATGCAACATCAATATCAAGTCTTTGGACAATAATATTAACTGCTAATGGTAATCTTGTTGTAATGATCAAACACTAACAATAAGGCTCGTAAAAAAATTAATCTATCTTTGGATCGATCAATTATTCACAAGTAAAACTTTACTATTGTTACATGTTTATCATCACAAATATGTATATGTAATTTGGCCAGTCACTAATCTTCCTTTGGGCCGACTAGTATCCGCATAAATTAACACACACATAACATCCAAAATTCTTCATAAATAATATACACAAGAGAGGTCACTTTGGCGACATTTTTGTTTCAATTATATATTAAGAATAATGGAGAGAAAAAAAAAATATCTAATACACCATTAATTTGAATTACCACAACATAATGTCATATATGCTCATATGACTCTGGATGTAAATTTTGAAGATACAAAATTTTAATAGCTAATGCATATACAACCGAAGTACAGTTGAATGGTTTAAAAAAAAAAATAAAGCTAAAGCTATAGACTGAATCCATTATTACGCAAAGCAAAGGAAGAAAAAACAGTCACTGACACACGCCATTAATGTGACAGATCCTACCGATTCAATGCCATATGCGATGATATATTATAACTAATACTTTGTAATCGCAAAAAGTCAAAACAACTATATTGCAAAAAATATTACCGCCAAATAACAAAGGAACGTAATATTTCCATAAATATGCTACACACAATCTTAATTTCACGTATGACAAAAAATGACTACAATTTCAAAGCCGAATCAAACCAGAGTGCGATAAAAAAAAAAAAAAAAAAAGATACGCATGTGCACACGTATAAAACATCAGCGATAATCACCCCAGAGTCACTAAAACCATTTAATATCGAGAAAGGCAATTCAAACATAATTCTCAAGAATTAAATCAGGTTGCTCTGATACCAATTGTTAGGATTTTAAATCCCTAAAAGAAATCCTAATCCAATTCAAGAGAAACCAAATCATAGATCTTAATAGCGGAAGCGTACCTGAATCCATGGATTGCAAACATCAAGATTTGGGATGATCTTCTGATTGCAGTTTGCCTGAGTCTGGAGAATTCTTGTTGATGGGGATACAAGAAAATTATCGTACGTTCTGCAATCAGGGACCTACCCTGTTATTAATAACTGCCAGGCAGTTACTAATAACTATTGCTTATTTCTAATTTGGCCCCTCATCAAATTAGATTAGCACTTATGGTAGCCACATAATAACTTCATGACAAATATGTCCTTAAGTCACAAACTTTATTCTAAATTAGACCACATCAATTTTGACTTAATTAATAATGACCCAACACATTTATTTAATGACATTAGTAGTCCCAAAATTATTCCAACAGTTCGATGACGAGGGTTTGCCCAAGTGGTTCTTGGACGAGGAGTCGAAGCATCGCCAGCCTATAAAGCCCGTGACGAAAGAGGAGATTGAGGCCATCAAAGCTCAGTTCAAGGAGATCAATACCCGTCCGGCGAAGAAGGTAGCGGAGGCAAAGGCGAGGAAGAAGAGGGTCGCGATGAGGAAGCTCGAGAAGGTTCGAAAGAAGGCCAACGTGATATCGGACCAGACCGAGATCTCCGACCGGTCGAAGATGAAGCAGATTGAGAAGCTGTACAAGAAGGCAACCCCGAAGAGGCCCGAGAAGGAATACGTGGTAGCGAAGAAAGGGGTTCAAGTGAGGACCGGGCCCGGTAAAGTGCTGGTGGATCGGAGGATGAAGAAGGACCTGAGAGCGATGAAGTCGAAGAAGGGAAAGGACGGAAAAGGAGGTTCGAAAAAGGGAAAGGGAAATGGAAAGGGAAACTCGAAGTCTTCGAAGACTAACAATGGGTTTGCCAAGTCTCCGGCGGGGAAGACCGGAAAAATGGGCGGCAGAGGTAAAAAACCAGGCAGGGCATGAATAACACCAGATCATTTTGACAAAAAGGTTTGACCTCTATGTTGTCTTTTTCTAGGTAGGCCAACAATTTTGCTCCCAAATTTTCTTTATTTGTGTTGAAAAGTTTTCCTGAATTCTTCGTAATAGAGATATGCAACAACACACTTTATTCTTATAATTAAAATTATAAAAGTTTGTTTTGTCTTTACGAGATACAGGTTTACCGTAGTTTTTAATGAATCGTGCAGTAAACTCTGGAACTGTGAAGTGTTTCATTTTACTATAAATGACTACCAAAATAAGGAGGTTCATTTTTACAATCGAAACTTAGGTTAGGGTGATTTATGTGCAGGAAAAAAAATAAAATAAAAACGGTGTATAGAAACTTCTCTTTTAAAGCATGCAATTGGAAATAATAAACCCTGGCATTAAATTGTTCTATTTTTTAATCTTTAATTTTATTATGACCGACTAAAATAGGAAAATGACTAATATTGTTTTTAAATTTAGAAACCCAAGTATTCCATCTAGCGCTGAAAATATAAAAACCATCGGTTTTTAGTAAAATTAGACCACTCGATGGTTTCCCAACCAACCATAAACCATCTTTGAAGTTTGAACAATATGAAAGCAGTATTCTTTGAATTAAATTGATTTAGACGGTATTTGTTTAATTAGATAATAACATTTTTAACTTGATGATCATAATTAAGAAAAAAAAAAGTAGTACATAAACTTAAACAAAATTGTTTCAACGTACAACGTCAAATTGTTCGGTCTATATTTTCGTACTTGTTCAATTTAAGTTAGTAAAGCCACGTGATCGGTCACTCTGTTATCTTCATCTAAAGATCTTCCTTGAAATATTCTCCTCCTCGCCATCGTCGCCTGCAACATTACAATATCTTACACGTATCAAAGTCCACAGCTATTAATAATAAAACATGGGAATGGAATGTTAAAATACCAAGTTCAACCCAAAGTCCCTGAATGTTCCAATTACGACGTATTCTTATATTTAATTAGCTTATTACTAGTATGCCAATAACTAACAATATTAACCGGTCTATTCGATATAAATAATTTAAGAAATATAGATTGGACTAACCTTATTTTCCCAATTTGTGAAAATTATGACTAGAGAAAGAAGAAGTGATTGTAGAAATGAACCAAGCACAATCCCAACCCAAAGTCCCGTTCCTCTGAAGTCAAACCAAAATCCAAGTGTGACCGAGATGGGAATTCCGGCGAAATAGTAGGCTCCAAGGTTGACAAAGGCTCCCAAATCTTGCCATCCACATCCTCTGGCGAATCCCGAGAGGACACAATGTAAGCTATCGAATACGACCCCAATGCAAATTAGAGCGGCCATTGAGGTCACGTATTTCATGATTTCCTCGTCATTACTAAAAAGGTGACCCAAAACGCTACGGCCGACAAAGAGAGTCGAGCTCATGAGGAGAGCCTCTGAGACCGCAAGTGACATGACTGACTGCACGACGAGCCGAGCTGCTCGGGGATTACCGCCTCCTAATTCATTTGCCACTCTCGTGCTATTCGTAAAACAAAATAATATATAAAATAAATCGCTAGTGTTTGAACATGTCAAGAATATCATGTCAGAAAAATATGAAGAAGCCGAACAAGATTTATAAGGTCACAAGTTACGCTTTGTCGAATTTGACTCATGTTAAGTGAGCTCAAAGCTAGAGTCAGCATCATATTAATAATCAAGCACCAAAAATAAAAAGGTCACGTGTTTAATTCTCCATGCTATAGCAACAATTGTTAAGGACGTCCCACGTGGAACAGATAAAAAGACCGAACAAAACATATAAGGTAATTTATATATTATAGTTTTTTAATTTTTAATTTTTATTGAGCTACATGATAGAATGAATAAAGATGAGTATGCCTCAAATAATTAACCGTAATTACCTTGCAGCCGCGCTAAGTCCTTCGGGTATTGTGTAAAGGGTAGTGATGGTTGATAAACTGTTTTCATGAAAGACAAATATAAGATATCAATTATTCATAAATGATTCTATATATGCTGAAAAATAACAAAACTAAAATTTATCACGTATAAATAGGACTAATAATTGATAATACGTAATTTTTTTAAATTGATTTAGAAACAGAGAAACTCAATTTGAAATATATATCATTTTTTTAATCGGTCACAATTAATTTATGTTTATATTTTTATCCATATGAAATGAATTATATGTCTATGTAACAACATTTGGTTTAAATTTTATATAAAATAAATTTTTTAGTTGATATAGGAAAACACAATCCACTGCATTTGAAACATAAAACAAAGGGAAATAATTCACTTCCATTCTCTGTAGAATGGCGGAAGAAATATTCTCTCACTCTCAAACATTTTATTCACAAACCAATGCTAAAATCAAGCCAGATCACATTCCCTCTCATTTTTCATTCCAACTTTGTCTCACTAAGGCAAAGTCATGCCAAATTTCCATCCCACTTCTCTCTCTTGATTTCTTCTCCCACACACACATTTGAAACAGAAAACAAAGGGAAATAATTCACTTTCATTCTCTCTATACACTACTACAAATTAGTATATTGGGTGCGGAAGGGTATTAGATGCGACATGTCGCACCTAAAAGTCGCACCTAAGCCCATATTAGGTGCGACATGTCGCATCGGATACTCATCCGGATGACTAAAAATTTCGCTAATGTTTAGTGCTATTCGGTGCGACATTGTCGCACCTAATATGAATTTGTCGCACCTAATACCTTTAGGTGCGACAATGGGTTTCAAATTTAAACTTTTCAGCCGAATCCCGCCGATTTTTTTTTATCATATTGGGTGCGACATTGTCGCACCTAATATGATTATTAGGTGCGACAGTGTCGCACCCAATATGAATTAGGGTTTTTAAACCCAAATTTCCTTCTTTTTCACTCATTCTCGCTCACTTTCTCTCTCACTCGATATGTCTCTCTCTCTGCTCCTCGTCGCCGTCCCTCCCCGGTACGTCTCTCTCTGTCACCGTCTCTCTCTCACAGACTCTCTCTCTCTCTCATCGTCTCACACTTTCTCGGCCAGTCAGCCGCCGCCGTCCATCCCGCTGCCCCCTCCGCTGCTCCGCCCCACTGCCCCCTCCCGCGCACCGCTGCTCCGCCCCGCTGCCCCCTCCCACGCCCCGCTGCTCCGCCCCGCTGCCCCCTCCCGCGCCCCGCTGCTCCGCCCCGCTGCCTCGCCCCGCTGCGTCGTCCCGCGCACCGCGGCCTCGCCCCGCTGCCCCGTCCCGCCCCGCTGCACGTCGTCGTCCAGCCGCTGCCCCGCCGTCCAGTTTTGTAATTTTTTTTAATTAAAAAAACGTATTAGGTGCGACATTGTCGCACCCGAAAATGTCGCACCTAAAGGTGTGACTATTAGGTGCGACATGTCGCACCTAATGCCTTTAGCGACGGGAGATTAGGTGTGACTGTTTGTCGCACCTAAAGGTGTGACTGTTTGTCGCACCTAATGTCGCACCTAATAAACTATTAGGTGTGACTATTGGGCTATTAGGTGCGACATCCGTCGCACCCGATGACGATTTTTGTCCTAGTGATAATGGTAGAAGAAATATTCTCTCACTCTCAAACATTTTTTTCACAAACCAATGCTAAAAGTAAGCCAAATTACATTCCTTGTCTAAAAGTGTTAAGAACTTGAGAAATCTAATTCTCATGTTCTTCACTTAATAAGAGGAATATCTCACCACACACTTCTAGCGTGAAGTGAAGCGGAAAGCCATCACCACACACTTCTAGCGTGAAGTGGAGCGAGAAGCCACCACCACCACACTCAAATCTCTCCTTATAACTGTGGATTGATGGACGTTTCAGGTTTAGACCCCAAAGTGTTCTCTCTCTATCAGTTTCAAAAGGAGTTGATTCATCCTCGTTTATCATGATTCGAAAGTCTTTCGAAATTCTCGTCATTTATGTTCTTACCCCAATTTTCCTTGAGTATCCCGAACCCTAGAAAAATGACTTTGAGCCTATTTAGTGACCAAGTCCGAACGCATTAACAATACTTATAACTAGTATGTATTTATTACTTATACTAAGTAATTTATACTAAGATTGTACGTAATCCGTGTAAGAAAATCAATCATTATGTCTTTCAATTTTGACTATGTATTCTACTACAGGAAGAACGCTGGCATTAAATGACGACGCAAGCAACTTTTGGGACTCTGCGGTAAAAAATAAAACTTTATAAAAATCAATAGATGATTACTCATAACTAATCAATAAATAAAACTTTTGAAATATCTTCTCTTAACGCCGACATTGAAATTTTATACTAAACCAATCTATGTTCTTTCTTATTAGTTTTGTACCATGTAGGCATGTAGCATATGTTAAAATTGAAAACGAAAAAGAAATAATACACTGAAATCAAATAATACAGATTGTTACAGCATTTTTCATTGCAGGGATACAATATACTTTTGGTTTTTAAGATTGAGGAAAACAACTCCTATGTTCTCTTGTTTTAGGGGCTATAACAAAGTAGTGATAACACTTTTAATTTGAAAGTTGTGTTGCTAACAATTGTCTATTGAATTGAGTAATGAGATTATATCTACACAATTTATATCATTTTTTTAAAAAAATTGACAGATACATATTGTTGTATATAATAATTGATTATACATTTTTATTTTGATAAAAATAAGGGACCCTTTTTCAATTCCTCCGTGCTAGAGATATTTATATTAATTTTTACATCGAGGCATTGACATAATCACATGAGCTTGTCAATAGAGTCCATGGACAAAGAGCAAATAATGACGATCATAAAGCCAATGCTCTCCATACTTAAGCATAGTGTGTCCATACATTTTTAAGTATTTCTCTTATTTTTATTTGAGTCCTCCAAATTATTGACCTTACCACGTGTTACTATAGCTACCAAGTGCTTCTCAAACTCGATATGTTTTGTGGTCAAATATTTCTAAGTATGCATGCCAAATGCTTTTTGTTGTTTAGTTTTGCTTATAATATGCTAAATCAAAGTCAATTAAGCATACTTTTATATTAACACCAATGATGAGTTGTTAGTTAGTCGCCCAACATAGGCGAATATAGTTTTTTACGTGTTAAAATTATGTAAGTGTATCAATGTAAGGAATTAAATTTTAAGATAGAGAACATTGGTGCTCGATTTTAACGGTTAAGAATACACCATAAAATAAAGGTCTCGGAGGTAGCACGGCCATTACCCATTATTATTTATTGGACGACAAAAAAACATTACATATAAATTAAAATTTTATCGATTGTCTTTTAGCGACTAAGAAGAAGGCTAGTAATGTCTTTGAACTTGATTGAAGTATGTACTCTCTAGTAGTAATGCAACAAAATAAGATCTTGTGGTGGAGCTTCTTATACGGTAGGATAGGATGTTAGTGTGTGTCTTGTATTTGACTTTAGGGTCAAAATAAGGGAGATGGACACATGATGGCAATTTTGTTGTTATTTATGATATTATCATGTAAAGTTATAACTGCGAATTTTTTTATCATATTGTATATTTTATGACAACATTGTCACAAAATAATCATTGTCCTATAAAAATAAATTTATCTAAAAACCGGCCACTTTCCTGTAGTATTACTACCGTGATTGTATTTTATTTATGAATAAAATTTCAAACAATCAAAAATAAATTAATTAAGTTTGGATTAACCAAAATATATATTTTTCATTACGAATAATGAATTAATTAAATTAAAATAATATTTTAATATTTAATGTAATTTTTATATCAAATGAATAGTTTTATATTAGATCTAGTGTACTGTTATTTATTTAATATAAAAGCTATATATTTGATTTCAAAATTTTAACATTGAAAAACTTCAACAATATCATATAATATAATAGAGTTTTGGTAAGAGAAATTTCATAAAATATACCTCATAAGTTATGAAATATAAAAAACGGACCTCTTAGTTACAAAATATCTAAGAATTAATTTTTGACCAAAAAAAGATAAAAATATAATTCCAGAGAATGTATTTTGTTTCTCTAACGCGGTGAATGTAGTCAAGTTTGCAGCTGGAAAGCAGGATTTCTTATTCCTTTTCGGATAGTCTGGTTATGAGTTTGTCTTCCTCGGTTTCTCCTTATGGGCAATGAATCTCACTCCTTGCAACAGTATGCGCAGATTTGCGGGTCCCACTCAAGCTCGCACACGTCGCACCGAGGACGAATCGATCCACTTGGCAGTTGTCCTTCAGGCTCCCAGTCACGGAATAGATCTTGTCCACGAAGAAGAGGACGTCGTATGCGATGGTCCGATCACAGGCTGACCCTGTAGGGACGGCCGATAAGACCTTAATATCCTTAGGCCTTTTATTATTTACTGTAGGGTTAAATTGTTAAGTCAAAGGATTAAAATATCGATATCGAGGTTTTGATTTTTTAGATATATTGTGTCACGACCCGCAAGCGATAGCTCGCCCACGAACCGCGACTGATCAACTCAAATCTGTACATAACTCATAATATAAACACATAAATTAAACATAATAAAATAGTTTGCGAAAATTCGGGGAAATTTTTCGCTTTTATAACTTAGAGTCTTATAGCGACTCCTATACAAATATGTTCCGGAACGTTTTAACAGAAGACACTAACCCCCGATTAAGAAACCCCATAGCCCAAAGGTCAAGGCAATACGTGCTCGGTCTCGGTCTTCAGTCTCGTTTCCCGCTTACCAGCTTTTCCCTTATCTACATTACCAAGGGTCATAAAACTATGAGTCGATTGACTCAATAAGTGTGAGTCTATCTATAAAGTAAAACGACTAATGCCATGTGATGTGCAAACAAACACATAAGAATGCAGAATGCAAATACATATGATTCAAGAGCATGCCTAACGCGGGGCCTCGCTCTACGCTATCACTTGCCATTCCACAAGGTTATACAACATCCCCTGCTACAACCCTTGGAATGACAAGAAGCCAACCTCAGACTTCGAGCAGTAGTCATCAGTAGCTTAAGTGTTTTAAGAGTGTAAATTCGCCCGGCTTTTAAACGTATTGTTAGAAGAAAAAAGGGTAACGATAGGATAAATACTTAAATCTTATCTTTTAAGACTTTGTAAGAGCATTTTTAACTCTAATGCAGAAATTTAATGCAAAATGCATATTTACATTAGTAAACAATGACCGATCTCTATTTTACATCTTTTAAAGAATATTTTTAGCATATACTTTCCCACTAAACTGCCGTTACATCTATTCTTAAAATTATAGTTTTACAGTTGTAAATTGCCATTGCCTTAAAAAAAAAAAAACTTATTGCATGAAAATAAATTTGTACAAGCACTAGTGTTTACATATCAAAACAAGTGATATTTCTAATTTTGAAACTTGAGGTTATTTTTCTAACAAAAATCTCATGGATTAAATAACTTGAAACGTTGGATTTGTAATCTAGCCAACGTTTTAAACATATTTAAAATTTAACCATATTTGGTGACGTGATCTCATTAATCAGATAATAATTTACATGATTGTACTATCAATTTCATGCGTTAATTTTGGTAAATATATGTTAATATTAATAAATGGCTAAATGATCAAAATAAACGAAAAATTGGATAGTTTTTTTAAATAAAGTTTGAAATTGGCCTTTTCTAATTGAATTAGAGATATATTTTTTGTAATATACTGAAGAAAAAACGTCTACATTATTCATTTCTTAAGCAGGGATTGAAATATGCCAGGGACAAAGTTGACAAAGTTCTTCTAGCCAAAACAAAGAAAAAAAAACCCTGCTGTTACTGGGCCGGGTATTATACCGAAATAATAAAATCCGACCCATTTAAAACGCTGAATTGTTAGGTTAAAAACTCACAAAAGCCCTAAACCCAAATCTCTTTCCTTCTTCTTCGTCTTCGTCGAGACTCTAGAGCGCTGCCATGGGAAAGGTGAAGGGAAAGCACAGGTTAGACAAGTTCTACCACCTCGCGAAAGAGCACGGCTACAGATCTCGAGCCTCGTGGAAGCTCGCCCAGCTCGACGCCAAGTACGAGTTCCTCCGATCGTCTCGGTCGGTGCTCGATCTCTGCGCCGCTCCCGGAGGATGGATGCAAGTGGCGGTGCAGCGAGTTCCGGTCGGAAGCCTCGTCGTCGGAGTCGACCTCGTTCCGATCGCTCCGGTCCGCGGCGCGTCGGCGCTGCAGCAGGACATCACTCGCATCGACGAGTGTCGATCCAAGCTCCGCCGCGTGATGGAACAGTCCGGCTCCTCGGCTTTCGACCTCGTGCTCCACGACGGGTCTCCGACTGTCGGAGGTGCGTGGTCGCAGGAGGCCACTTCTCAGAACGCCCTTGTTATCGACGCCGTTAAGCTCGCTACTCACCTCCTCTCGCCCAAGGGAACTTTCATCACCAAGGTCTGCTCACCGCTTTCACTCATACCCGTTTGGATGATAAAGGCATTACATTTCTTTAGTTTAATTGTTAAAATGATAGAGTTTGAGGGTTAAATTGCTGTTTGAGTGAGATTTACCGAGTCTGAGACTCTATTTGGTCAATGTAAGGGACGATTAATAGGGTGTATTTATTATACGTTCTTTGTGGTAGTTGATGAGATATAAAGGAGTTTAGTGATACGAATATGAGTTTGAGCCTGGTTGTTTATATGCGTGCCCATGCATTTTCTCTAAGATGGTTGTTTCTTCTTTGCCTTGGTGCGTGATAGTTTTTGTTGTTGGCACTATAATATTGTTATGTTTAAGTGTCATAATTTCAGACTATAGCGTTTATATCATTATTGGCATTATATATTATAAATGTGATATGGGTGTGTACTTCACACTGACGATTTTGTATTCATTGTTTCTCTATCAGGTCTTCAGGTCGCAAGATTACGATTCTGTCAAATACTGTCTTACAAAGGTATTTTATTTCGTTCAACCTTTTGTGTGAAATCAAGTTGGAACAAACATAGTATGTTGCATCGGGTTTGGACGTGCAGTTATCTGATTACTATCGTTTCTCCTTGTGTCAGCTGTTTGAGAAGGTCGAGGTTCACAAACCCGCTGCTAGTCGTTCCACATCTGCCGAGACTTACCTTTTAGCCTTTAAGTACAAGGCTCCGGCAAAGATTGATCCTCGTCTTCTCGACGTGAAACATCTATTCCAGGGAGCTATAGAACCAATTAGAAAGGTATTAGCAATTACAGAGCTTCAACTTCTCTCTATGTTTGGTACCATGCAGTCTTATTTAGGATGATACAATTCATGTCCGTTTGCTTATATATCTGATGCATCGTTTACATAGGTGATTGATGTGCTTAGACCAAATAAGCAAAAACGATTTCGCGAGGGGTGAGCTCTCTCTATTCCTGTTTTTTTTTTTCAACATTGCTACCAGTCTAGCACTGAATCTGTAGTCGTTACTCAGTTAGATATGTAAATTATAAGCATAAGTGCGATTTTTTGCTGATTGGGGTTTACATTAGGTATGAAGACGGAGTCTCGATTCTGCGGAGGGTGTCAACGGCTGCGGAATATATTTGGTCCGTTGTTCCTCTTGATATTCTTGGCACCGTTACTTCCATAAGCTTTGATGATCCAGCTTCTTTACCCATTAAGGAAAATGATTTAACAACCGAGGAGGTATCCACTATCTTGCTGTTGCACTGTACATTGCGTTTGATCATGTTTTTTAAATTATTCCGTTTATGCTTTTCCGAGGTTTGAGAAAGTTTCTTAATATTTGCAATCTGACAGGTTAAAATCCTCTGTGATGATCTGGGTGTTTTGGGGAAACAAGACTTTAAGCACCTTTTAAAGTAAGGAAGATGGACATTTTTTTCTCCTTTACATGTCTTATACACCTTTTTTTTTGTTATTTAAATAGCTTAAATTCATGTTATCACATAGGCATCTCGTTGGTGATATTCAAAATTAATCTGAAAGTTCCCTTTTTTTTTAATCTATCTTGAAGGTGGCGAATGCAAATAAGAAAAGCCTTGACTCCTACTCCCACAAAGAAGTCTGAAGATACTGATGCCGTCAAGGAAGAAGAGGATGAAGATCAGAAAGAACTTGATCAGATGGAGGAGCTTACAAATGCTATGGAGCGCAAACAGAAACGCAAGAAAAAATTGCTTGCTAAGAAAAAAGCTAAGGTTTGGTGCTTTATTATCTAACTGTCTTTGTCTCTGCCACATTTTTTCGTCCATTTTCATCCAGATGTACATTAGTTCATGTGTGTAATCTACAAATAAGTTCATCTTTTTACTCGTATAAATACACGAGTATTTAACAAAATCTGATTGTAGAAATTGTTGTATATACTTTCTCAACTCTAGAAATTGTAGAAATATTTAATGCGTGATTTTATCATTTTTCCTTGTTAAAGTTGTCGTATGTCAGTTACATGCCGGCTGTACCGTTATTTCTCCTTTCCAAATTCAGATAGACGGAGAACGGAACTTTCCCCATCTAGTGTTTTTTTTTTTGCAATGTCTAACAGATTAATTGATTCGTTAAATTTGGTTCCAGGAAAAGGTGCGGAAGGCAACTGGGGCGAAAGATGATGGTGTGGATGACAGTTATGTTGACCGCGAGCTGTTTTCTCTCTCTTCCATCAAGGTATTCCTTCCATTAACTCAAAACTGATAAAGCTTGCTTTCCCTGATCGGGTCGTTGGTTTCAAAATCCATTAACTTCCATTATTTGATATAGCTCTCTTCTTTAACAACTTTAGTGCACCAGTTCTTTCTTTTCCAATTTATAGTAACCACTCATTTTTACAACATTGTTTTTTTTCCATCATTATACAAATGCTAATCTACTATTGCCGGTGGATAATTATATTCGCTAACCACCCTTTTTTTCAACCTTTATTTTGACTTGATGTACATTTGAGCTGCAAGTGATGACAAATTTGTGCACACACCGTACGCCACAATATACACAAGAAAAAGAACGTTGCTGATGATTTTTCTTTCCTTCTTTTTCTGACTTGCTTTATGCCTTCAGGGAAAGAAAGACCTCGTTGCAATTGATTCGACGGAATATGACGAAGAGAATGGTAATTTCATTGATAGTGATGATGATAATGAAGAATTCCATGACACCCAAGAAGAGTCGATGAGCGATGGAGACTCTGATGAAGAGAGGCAAAGGTTTTAATTTTATTTAACTCTTATCATCTACGTCTTTACTTTCCTGTTTCTGATATTAATGATCATTTCATGATATAATTCCCAGATACACCAAGCAAATGGAAAACTATATGGATCAGGCATACGAACTGTACATATCCAAGAAGGATGGAAGTTCAAAGCAGAGAAAGCGTGCAAAAAAACTTCACTCTGAAGACAATCTCGAGGTATAGAAAAAAAAAATATTAAAGTCAAGTTGAACTATAACATGGCCTCAGAAAACTAAAATCTGTTTTTTTTATTAATACAGGGTAGCGATGAAGATGAAGAAATTGCGGAGCCGGACTACGATTCAGACAAGGCACATGGCGACCAAGAAGCAAATCCTTTGATGATACCGCTCGTCGACGAGGCAGAACCAACCCAAGAAGAAATAACAAACAAATGGTTTAGTCAGGACATTTTCGCCGAAGCCGTGGACGACGGCGATCTGAAGCGGTTCGACAGTGATGACGAAATGCAAGTCGTCGCGGAGCCAGAGAATAAACTCCTCGTCCCCAAAAAACCCGCCAAGAAAAAAGAGAAAAAGATTTCTAGGCCCGCCTCGAATAATCTTCTTCCAAGTCAACAAGAAGAAGAAGGAGAGGGTTTTGAGGTTGTCTCGGCCCCAGAAACCGACTCCTCGAGCAGCGACGAATCAGACATTGACGACGACACGAAAGCCCACATTCTCGGCGTCGCAAAGAAGATGCTGAGGAAAAAGATGAGGAACAACATCCTTGACGACGCTTATAACAAGTACATGTTCGTGTTAGGATTTTAAATCCCTAAAAGAAATCCTAATCCAATTCAAGAGAAACCAAATCATAGATCTTAATAGCGGAAGTGTACCTGAATCCATGGATTGCAAACATCAAGATTTGGGATGATCTTCTGATTGCAGTTTGCCTGAGTCTGGAGAATTCTTGTTGATGGGGATACAAGAAAATTATCGTACGTTCTGCAATCAGGGACCTACCCTGTTATTAATAACTGCCAGGCAGTTACTAATAACTATTGCTTATTTCTAATTTGGCCCCTCATCAAATTAGATTAGCACTTATGGTAGCCACATAATAACTTCATGACAAATATGTCCTTAAGTCACAAACTTTATTCTAAATTAGACCACATCAATTTTGACTTAATTAATAATGACCCAACACATTTATTTAATGACATTAGTAGTCCCAAAATTATTCCAACAATCTCCCACTGGACTACGCATGTATAAAATAAATGTGTCACCCTTAGCGCGCATAAAATGTTTGTCATTATCATGATGTGACATATTACAATCTCGTCCATCAATTACATCAATATAGGATCAAAGTTGTTTTCGTTGTATCATCACAACTAAACACGTCAATGGTCACATACATCAATATAATCAAATGACATAGATCAATCATGAATATGTGGTAGATAAAATTATATGCAAGGTGATCTATTCATATCAATTTTATCCGATCCTACTTTAAAGAGATCAAACTTTATCCTGAATATGCAAAATGTAATAAACTAATACCATAAATCTGATCAGAAACAATAAATATGTGTGTTTACAAACAACACAAGCAAACATAAAGCACACAACATAAATAAAACAAATAAACAAACTCCCACCGAATCTAGATATCCTGAAGCTCTACAACACCCATATGAGAAGTGTGTTCGTGAAAGACCTTCGGTGGTAGACCCTTTGTAAGAGGGTCCGCTATCATGGAGTTTGTTCCTAAATGCTCTATGTAAATCTGTCCACTTTGCACTCTTTCCTTAACAACTAAGAACTTGATGTCGATATGTTTCGACTTCGTCGAGCTCCTGTTGTTGTTGGAATACATTACGGCTGATTTATTGTCACAATATAACTTAAGCGGCCTTTCAATTCCTTCCACAATACGCAGCCCCGTGACAAAATTCCTCAGCCATATACCGTGGTTGGATGCCTCATAACATGCTACGAATTCTGCTGCCATGGTGGATGAAGTTATAAGAGTCTGTTTTGCACTCTTCCATGATATAGCTCCACCACCCAACAAATAGACATAGCCTGATGTGGATCTCCTACTATCTTGGCATCCCGCAAAATCGGAGTCAGAATAACCAATGATCTCCAAATGGTCTGACCTCCTATATGTGAGCATGTGATCTTTTGTTCTTTTCAAGTACCTCTTGACTCGTTTGGCTGCTTTCCAATGATCCATACCTGGATTGCTTAAGTATCTGCCTAAAACTCCAACAATATACGCAATATCCGGACGCGTACAAACCTGAGCATACATAAGACTCCCAATTGCCGAAGCATAGGGAACCTTATCCATTTCTTGAATCTCAAGATTTCCTTTTGGGCATTGATCGAGACTGAATTTGTCTCCTTTAGCGACAGGGGTGTCTCCTGGTTTACAATCATACATGCCAAATCTTTTGAGCACTTTATCGATGTAGCTCTTTTGTGATAATCCAAGTAAACTTCGAGAACGGTCTCGGTAAATCTGGATTCCTAATACAAAAGAGGCATCACCAAGATCTTTCATCTCAAATTGATTCGATAGAAATTTCTTGGTTTCATGTAACATGCATTTATCGTTAGTGGCAAGTAGTATGTCATCGACATATAAAACCAGGAACATATGTTTAGATCCACTGAACTTGTGATACACACAATCATCAACAACATTGCTCTCAAAACCATACGAGAGAATCACTTGATGAAATTTGTGGTACCATTGACGGGAAGCTTGCTTTAGTCCATAAATGGATTTTGTCAATTTGCAAACCATCTTCTTTGGGTCTCCCAACACAAAGTTTTCAGGTTGCACCATATAGATTGTTTCTTCAATGTCTCCATTGAGAAACGCCGTCTTGACATCCATTTGATGGAGTTCCATATCAAAATGTGCAACAAGTGCCATGATTGTCCGAAAAGAGTCCTTTGATGAAACCGGAGAAAATGTCTCTTTAAAGTCAATCCCTTCCTTTTGAGTATAACCTTTTGCTACAAGACGAGCTTTATACCTCTCCACATTACCCTTCGAATCCCTTTTGGTTTTAAAAATCCATTTGCAACCAATAGGTTTCTTTCCTTCAGGCAATGGGACAAGTTCCCAAACTTTATTGTCTTGCATAGACTTATACTCTTCATTCATCGCTTCAATCCACTTTACAGAGTTTGTATCATTCATGGCATTTTGGAAGTTAACAGGGTCATCTTCCATCACACCACAACCATCCTCATTTTCGAGAAGAAAAACTATGTAATCATCTGGTATAGCATTTCTCCTTTCTCTAGTGGATCGCCGCAAAGGCACTTGATCTTGAGGTTGTTGAGTTTGAACCTCAGGTGGTTGAATGACAAAGTCTTGTTGCTCTTGATTGATGACAGGAACAGAATCCTGAACATTATCAAAAGCAACTGGAATAGGAATCAAACTTTCCTCAATAGGAATTGTTGAGTCCGAATCCTCCTGAAAGACAAAGTCTTTTTCTTTATTTCTCCCACCAAACTCAATATCCTCAAAGAACGTTGCAGTTCCCGTCTCAAAGATTGTCTTAACTTTAGGATCATAAAACTTATACCCCCTTGATCGCTCAGGGTACCCAATAAAGTAGCTGCTTACTGTTTTGGTATCCAATTTCTTTTCACTCGGCCTATAAGGCCTTGCTTCAGCAGGACAACCCCAAATATGAAAATGCTTTAAACTAGGCTTTCGCCCGGTCCAAAGCTCATAAGGTGTTTTAACAGCGGCTTTAGTTGGTACCCTATTTAAAATGTAGGCTGCGGTCTTCAGTGCCTCTCCCCAGAGTGATTCTGGTAAGGTTGAATGACTAATCATACTCCTTACCATATCCATAAGAGTCCGGTTTCGTCTTTCAGCAACACCGTTCATTCTGGGCGACCCAGGCATAGTGTACTGTGGGACGATACCACACTCATCTAGGTATCTGGCAAATGGTCCCGGACGTTGTTCACCTGAGCCGTCATATCTACCATAGTACTCACCACCACGGTCAGATTTGACTTTCTTTATCCTTTTGTTGAGTTGGTTTTCAACTTCGGCTTTAAACGATTTGAACACATCCAATACTTGGGACTTTTCATGAATAAGAAAAATGTATGCATATCTTGAATAGTCGTCTATGAATGATACAAAATATTGTTGACCATTCCAAGAAGGAGTAGGAAACGGTCCACAAATGTCTGTATGTATCAACTCTAAGACGTCTGTTTCCCTTAATGCACCTATTTTCTTCTTTATAGTCTGTTTTCCTTTGATACATGCAACACATACATCAAAGTCCGAAAAATCAATTTGATCCAAAATTCCTTCGGAAACAAGCCTTTCATTTCTATTTCTAGAAATGTGACCTAATCGCTTGTGCCATAAAGAACTTGAATTCTCATTGCTTAATTTGCGCTTAGTACCACGTGATTCCACATTCAAGGTTTCATTATAAGAAGCAACAGTTTCAAGCATATAAAGATTGTCATAAATAAGAAGTGAACTGGTCCCAACAACTTTAGAATTAATAGATAAACTGAACTTACTGTCTTCAAATGAACAACAATATCCTAATTTGTCCAAATAAGAAACAGAAACCAAATTCCGTCTAAACGAAGGTACAACAAAAGTATCTATTAAATCCAAATAATAACCAGTACTTAATAACAATCTAAAATGCCCAATTGCTTCCACATCTACCGACTTGCCATCACCAACATAGATGCGTCTTTCGGCATCACTTGGCCTTCGGTAGCTCAGGCAACCCTGCATCGAAACACTTATGTTAGAAGTAGCACCAGAATCTAACCACCAAGTGTTTCTAGGTACTGAAGCCAAATTAACCTCAGAACAGACTAAAGCAAGGAATGTACCTTTCTTCTTACGCCATATGCGATACTTAGGACATTCCTTCTTCTCGTGTCCATGCTTCTTGCAAAAGAAACAACCCTCTGGAAGCTCCTGTTGGGCTTGTTTCTTTAGTGCCGGACCTTTATCTTTAGCAGCCTCATTTTTCCTCTTGAGATTCTGACTTTTAGAGGTACTTGCGAAATGAGCACTTTCAGTCTTATCTTGCTTCAATCTTTCCTCCTCTTGAACACAAAATGAAATGAGCTCGTTAAGAGACCATTTCTCTTTCTGGCAGTTATAACTGACCTGAAATTGACTGAATTTAGGAGGGAGAGATATAAGGACTAAATGGACAAGCAAGTCATCCGATAACTCAAGTTTGAGTCCTTTCAACTTTGAAGCAATATGAGACATTTCCATAATGTACTCCCTTATGTTTTCATTGCCCTTGAACTTCATTGAAATAAGCTTCTTTAAAAGAGTGCTCGTTTCAGCCTTATCGCTCTTTTCAAAGCGCTTTTCGATTTCGGCAAGAAAATCTTTGGCATTGGTGATCTGTTCAGACACCGCACCCCTAAAAGCTTCAGGTATGCCGCGCTTGATGATCATAAGACTCATTCGGTTAGAACGGTCCCATTTCTCATAGATCCGCCTATCATCGGCGGAACTAGCATCCGTAAGAGAAGCCGGTTTATCCATTCTAAGCGATAAGTCAAGATCCATGCAGCCAAGAACAATCATCATGTTCTCCTTCCAATCCTTAAAGTTGTTACCATTAAGGACCGGAACCGAATTGAGATTAGCAGATACAGTAGCAACAGCTGAAATAGAACAATACAATCACATAAACATATATACACACAAAAATTAACTTAATAAGCAATAAAATTCAAATAATGGTAAATCCCATCTCAAGATACCTAATGCAACATCAATATCAAGTCTTTGGACAATAATATTAACTGCTAATGGTAATCTTGTTGTAATGATCAAACACTAACAATAAGGCTCGTAAAAAAATTAATCTATCTTTGGATCGATCAATTATTCACAAGTAAAACTTTACTATTGTTACATGTTTATCATCACAAATATGTATATGTAATTTGGCCAGTCACTAATCTTCCTTTGGGCCGACTAGTATCCGCATAAATTAACACACACATAACATCCAAAATTCTTCATAAATAATATACACAAGAGAGGTCACTTTGGCGACATTTTTGTTTCAATTATATATTAAGAATAATGGAGAGAAAAAAAAAAATATCTAATACACCATTAATTTGAATTACCACAACATAATGTCATATATGCTCATATGACTCTGGATGTAAATTTTGAAGATACAAAATTTTAATAGCTAATGCATATACAACCGAAGTACAGTTGAATGGTTTAAAAAAAAAAATAAAGCTAAAGCTATAGACTGAATCCATTATTACGCAAAGCAAAGGAAGAAAAAACAGTCACTGACACACGCCATTAATGTGACAGATCCTACCGATTCAATGCCATATGCGATGATATATTATAACTAATACTTTGTAATCGCAAAAAGTCAAAACAACTATATTGCAAAAAATATTACCGCCAAATAACAAAGGAACGTAATATTTCCATAAATATGCTACACACAATCTTAATTTCACGTATGACAAAAAAATGACTACAATTTCAAAGCCGAATCAAACCAGAGTGCGATAAAAAAAAAAGAAAAAAAGATACGCATGTGCACACGTATAAAACATCAGCGATAATCACCCCAGAGTCACTAAAACCATTTAATATCGAGAAAGGCAATTCAAACATAATTCTCAAGAATTAAATCAGGTTGCTCTGATACCAATTGTTAGGATTTTAAATCCCTAAAAGAAATCCTAATCCAATTCAAGAGAAACCAAATCATAGATCTTAATAGCGGAAGCGTACCTGAATCCATGGATTGCAAACATCAAGATTTGGGATGATCTTCTGATTGCAGTTTGCCTGAGTCTGGAGAATTCTTGTTGATGGGGATACAAGAAAATTATCGTACGTTCTGCAATCAGGGACCTACCCTGTTATTAATAACTGCCAAGCAGTTACTAATAACTATTGCTTATTTCTAATTTGGCCCCTCATCAAATTAGATTAGCACTTATGGTAGCCACATAATAACTTCATGACAAATATGTCCTTAAGTCACAAACTTTATTCTAAATTAGACCACATCAATTTTGACTTAATTAATAATGACCCAACACATTTATTTAATGACATTAGTAGTCCCAAAATTATTCCAACAGTTCGATGACGAGGGTTTGCCCAAGTGGTTCTTGGACGAGGAGTCGAAGCATCGCCAGCCTATAAAGCCCGTGACGAAAGAGGAGATTGAGGCCATCAAAGCTCAGTTCAAGGAGATCAATACCCGTCCGGCGAAGAAGGTAGCGGAGGCAAAGGCGAGGAAGAAGAGGGTCGCGATGAGGAAGCTCGAGAAGGTTCGAAAGAAGGCCAACGTGATATCGGACCAGACCGAGATCTCCGACCGGTCGAAGATGAAGCAGATTGAGAAGCTGTACAAGAAGGCAACCCCGAAGAGGCCCGAGAAGGAATACGTGGTAGCGAAGAAAGGGGTTCAAGTGAGGACCGGGCCCGGTAAAGTGCTGGTGGATCGGAGGATGAAGAAGGACCTGAGAGCGATGAAGTCGAAGAAGGGAAAGGACGGAAAAGGAGGTTCGAAAAAGGGAAAGGGAAATGGAAAGGGAAACTCGAAGTCTTCGAAGACTAACAATGGGTTTGCCAAGTCTCCGGCGGGGAAGACCGGAAAAATGGGCGGCAGAGGTAAAAAACCAGGCAGGGCATGAATAACACCAGATCATTTTGACAAAAAGGTTTGACCTCTATGTTGTCTTTTTCTAGGTAGGCCAACAATTTTGCTCCCAAATTTTCTTTATTTGTGTTGAAAAGTTTTCCTGAATTCTTCGTAATAGAGATATGCAACAACACACTTTATTCTTATAATTAAAATTATAAAAGTTTGTTTTGTCTTTACGAGATACAGGTTTACCGTAGTTTTTAATGAATCGTGCAGTAAACTCTGGAACTGTGAAGTGTTTCATTTTACTATAAATGACTACCAAAATAAGGAGGTTCATTTTTACAATCGAAACTTAGGTTAGGGTGATTTATGTGCAGGAAAAAAAATAAAATAAAAACGGTATATAGAAACTTCTCTTTTAAAGCATGCAATTGGAAATAATAAACCCTGGCATTAAATTGTTCTATTTTTTAATCTTTAATTTTATTATGACCGACTAAAATAGGAAAATGACTAATATTGTTTTTAAATTTAGAAACCCAAGTATTCCATCTAGCGCTGAAAATATAAAAACCATCGGTTTTTAGTAAAATTAGACCACTCGATGGTTTCCCAACCAACCATAAACCATCTTTGAAGTTTGAACAATATGAAAGCAGTATTCTTTGAATTAAATTGATTTAGACGGTATTTGTTTAATTAGATAATAACATTTTTAACTTGATGATCATAATTAAGAAAAAAAAAGTAGTACATAAACTTAAACAAAATTGTTTCAACGTACAACGTCAAATTGTTCGGTCTATATTTTCGTACTTGTTCAATTTAAGTTAGTAAAGCCACGTGATCGGTCACTCTGTTATCTTCATCTAAAGATCTTCCTTGAAATATTCTCCTCCTCGCCATCGTCGCCTGCAACATTACAATATCTTACACGTATCAAAGTCCACAGCTATTAATAATAAAACATGGGAATGGAATGTTAAAATACCAAGTTCAACCCAAAGTCCCTGAATGTTCCAATTACGACGTATTCTTATATTTAAATAGCTTATTACTAGTATGCCAATAACTAACAATATTAACCGGTCTATTCGATATAAATAATTTAAGAAATATAGATTGGACTAACCTTATTTTCCCAATTTGTGAAAATTATGACTAGAGAAAGAAGAAGTGATTGTAGAAATGAACCAAGCACAATCCCAACCCAAAGTCCCGTTCCTCTGAAGTCAAACCAAAATCCGAGTGTGACCGAGATGGGAATTCCGGCGAAATAGTAGGCTCCAAGGTTGACAAAGGCTCCCAAATCTTGCCATCCACATCCTCTGGCGATTCCCGAGAGGACACAATGTAAGCTATCGAATACGACCCCAATGCAAATTAGAGCGGCCATTGAGGTCACGTATTTCATGATTTCCTCGTCATTACTAAAAAGGTGACCCAAAACGCTACGGCCGACAAAGAGAGTCGAGCTCATGAGGAGAGCCTCTGAGACCGCAAGTGACATGACTGACTGCACGACGAGCCGAGCTGCTCGGGGATTACCGCCTCCTAATTCATTTGCCACTCTCGTGCTATTCGTAAAACAAAATAATATATAAAATAAATCGCTAGTGTTTGAACATGTCAAGAATATCATGTCAGAAAAATATGAAGAAGCCGAACAAGATTTATAAGGTCACAAGTTACGCTTTGTCGAATTTGACTCATGTTAAGTGAGCTCAAAGCTAGAGTCAGCATCATATTAATAATCAAGCACCAAAAATAAAAAGGTCACGTGTTTAATTCTCCATGCTATAGCAACAATTGTTAAGGACGTCCCACGTGGAACAGATAAAAAGACCGAACAAAACATATAAGGTAATTTATATATTATAGTTTTTTAATTTTTAATTTTTATTGAGCTACATGATAGAATGAATAAAGATGAGTATGCCTCAAATAATTAACCGTAATTACCTTGCAGCCGCGCTAAGTCCTTCGGGTATTGTGTAAAGGGTAGTGATGGTTGATAAACTGTTTTCATGAAAGACAAATATAAGATATCAATTATTCATAAATGATTCTATATATGCTGAAAAATAACAAAACTAAAATTTATCACGTATAAATAGGACTAATAATTGATAATACGTAATTTTTTTAAATTGATTTAGAAACAGAGAAACTCAATTTGAAATATATATCATTTTTTTAATCGGTCACAATTAATTTATGTTTATATTTTTATCCATATGAAATGAATTATATGTCTATGTAACAACATTTGGTTTAAATTTTATATAAAATAAATTTTTTAGTTGATATAGGAAAACACAATCCACTGCATTTGAAACATAAAACAAAGGGAAATAATTCACTTCCATTCTCTGTAGAATGGCGGAAGAAATATTCTCTCACTCTCAAACATTTTATTCACAAACCAATGCTAAAATCAAGCCAGATCACATTCCCTCTCATTTTTCATTCCAACTTTGTCTCACTAAGGCAAAGTCATGCCAAATTTCCATCCCACTTCTCTCTCTTGATTTCTTCTCCCACACACACATTTGAAACAGAAAACAAAGGGAAATAATTCACTTTCATTCTCTCTATACACTACTACAAATTAGTATATTGGGTGCGGAAGGGTATTAGATGCGACATGTCGCACCTAAAAGTCGCACCTAAGCCCATATTAGGTGCGACATGTCGCATCGGATACTCATCCGGATGACTAAAAATTTCGCTAATGTTTAGTGCTATTCGGTGCGACATTGTCGCACCTAATATGAATTTGTCGCACCTAATACCTTTAGGTGCGACAATGGGTTTCAAATTTAAACTTTTCAGCCGAATCCCGCCGATTTTTTTTTATCATATTGGGTGCGACATTGTCGCACCTAATATGATTATTAGGTGCGACAGTGTCGCACCCAATATGAATTAGGGTTTTTAAACCCAAATTTCCTTCTTTTTCACTCATTCTCGCTCACTTTCTCTCTCACTCGATATGTCTCTCTCTCTGCTCCTCGTCGCCGTCCCTCCCCGGTACGTCTCTCTCTGTCACCGTCTCTCTCTCACAGACTCTCTCTCTCTCTCTCATCGTCTCACACTTTCTCGGCCAGTCAGCCGCCGCCGTCCATCCCGCTGCCCCCTCCGCTGCTCCGCCCCACTGCCCCCTCCCGCGCACCGCTGCTCCGCCCCGCTGCCCCCTCCCACGCCCCGCTGCTCCGCCCCGCTGCCCCCTCCCGCGCCCCGCTGCTCCGCCCCGCTGCCTCGCCCCGCTGCGTCGTCCCGCGCACCGCGGCCTCGCCCCGCTGCCCCGTCCCGCCCCGCTGCACGTCGTCGTCCAGCCGCTGCCCCGCCGTCCAGTTTTGTAATTTTTTTTAATTAAAAAAACGTATTAGGTGCGACATTGTCGCACCCGAAAATGTCGCACCTAAAGGTGTGACTATTAGGTGCGACATGTCGCACCTAATGCCTTTAGCGACGGGAGATTAGGTGTGACTGTTTGTCGCACCTAAAGGTGTGACTGTTTGTCGCACCTAATGTCGCACCTAATAAACTATTAGGTGTGACTATTGGGCTATTAGGTGCGACATCCGTCGCACCCGATGACGATTTTTGTCCTAGTGATAATGGTAGAAGAAATATTCTCTCACTCTCAAACATTTTTTTCACAAACCAATGCTAAAAGTAAGCCAAATTACATTCCTTGTCTAAAAGTGTTAAGAACTTGAGAAATCTAATTCTCATGTTCTTCACTTAATAAGAGGAATATCTCACCACACACTTCTAGCGTGAAGTGAAGCGGAAAGCCATCACCACACACTTCTAGCGTGAAGTGGAGCGAGAAGCCACCACCACCACACTCAAATCTCTCCTTATAACTGTGGATTGATGGACGTTTCAGGTTTAGACCCCAAAGTGTTCTCTCTCTATCAGTTTCAAAAGGAGTTGATTCATCCTCGTTTATCATGATTCGAAAGTCTTTCGAAATTCTCGTCATTTATGTTCTTACCCCAATTTTCCTTGAGTATCCCGAACCCTAGAAAAATGACTTTGAGCCTATTTAGTGACCAAGTCCGAACGCATTAACAATACTTATAACTAGTATGTATTTATTACTTATACTAAGTAATTTATACTAAGATTGTACGTAATCCGTGTAAGAAAATCAATCATTATGTCTTTCAATTTTGACTATGTATTCTACTACAGGAAGAACGCTGGCATTAAATGACGACGCAAGCAACTTTTGGGACTCTGCGGTAAAAAATAAAACTTTATAAAAATCAATAGATGATTACTCATAACTAATCAATAAATAAAACTTTTGAAATATCTTCTCTTAACGCCGACATTGAAATTTTATACTAAACCAATCTATGTTCTTTCTTATTAGTTTTGTACCATGTAGGCATGTAGCATATGTTAAAATTGAAAACGAAAAAGAAATAATACACTGAAATCAAATAATACAGATTGTTACAGCATTTTTCATTGCAGGGATACAATATACTTTTGGTTTTTAAGATTGAGGAAAACAACTCCTATGTTCTCTTGTTTTAGGGGCTATAACAAAGTAGTGATAACACTTTTAATTTGAAAGTTGTGTTGCTAACAATTGTCTATTGAATTGAGTAATGAGATTATATCTACACAATTTATATCATTTTTTTTAAAAAATTGACAGATACATATTGTTGTATATAATAATTGATTATACATTTTTATTTTGATAAAAATAAGGGACCCTTTTTCAATTCCTCCGTGCTAGAGATATTTATATTAATTTTTACATCGAGGCATTGACATAATCACATGAGCTTGTCAATAGAGTCCATGGACAAAGAGCAAATAATGACGATCATAAAGCCAATGCTCTCCATACTTAAGCATAGTGTGTCCATACATTTTTAAGTATTTCTCTTATTTTTATTTGAGTCCTCCAAATTATTGACCTTACCACGTGTTACTATAGCTACCAAGTGCTTCTCAAACTCGATATGTTTTGTGGTCAAATATTTCTAAGTATGCATGCCAAATGCTTTTTGTTGTTTAGTTTTGCTTATAATATGCTAAATCAAAGTCAATTAAGCATACTTTTATATTAACACCAATGATGAGTTGTTAGTTAGTCGCCCAACATAGGCGAATATAGTTTTTTACGTGTTAAAATTATGTAAGTGTATCAATGTAAGGAATTAAATTTTAAGATAGAGAACATTGGTGCTCGATTTTAACGGTTAAGAATACACCATAAAATAAAGGTCTCGGAGGTAGCACGGCCATTACCCATTATTATTTATTGGACGACAAAAAAACATTACATATAAATTAAAATTTTATCGATTGTCTTTTAGCGACTAAGAAGAAGGCTAGTAATGTCTTTGAACTTGATTGAAGTATGTACTCTCTAGTAGTAATGCAACAAAATAAGATCTTGTGGTGGAGCTTCTTATACGGTAGGATAGGATGTTAGTGTGTGTCTTGTATTTGACTTTAGGGTCAAAATAAGGGAGATGGACACATGATGGCAATTTTGTTGTTATTTATGATATTATCATGTAAAGTTATAACTGCGAATTTTTTTATCATATTGTATATTTTATGACAACATTGTCACAAAATAATCATTGTCCTATAAAAATAAATTTATCTAAAAACCGGCCACTTTCCTGTAGTATTACTACCGTGATTGTATTTTATTTATGAATAAAATTTCAAACAATCAAAAATAAATTAATTAAGTTTGGATTAACCAAAATATATATTTTTCATTACGAATAATGAATTAATTAAATTAAAATAATATTTTAATATTTAATGTAATTTTTATATCAAATGAATAGTTTTATATTAGATCTAGTGTACTGTTATTTATTTAATATAAAAGCTATATATTTGATTTCAAAATTTTAACATTGAAAAACTTCAACAATATCATATAATATAATAGAGTTTTGGTAAGAGAAATTTCATAAAATATACCTCATAAGTTATGAAATATAAAAAACGGACCTCTTAGTTACAAAATATCTAAGAATTAATTTTTGACCAAAAAAAGATAAAAATATAATTCCAGAGAATGTATTTTGTTTCTCTAACGCGGTGAATGTAGTCAAGTTTGCAGCTGGAAAGCAGGATTTCTTATTCCTTTTCGGATAGTCTGGTTATGAGTTTGTCTTCCTCGGTTTCTCCTTATGGGCAATGAATCTCACTCCTTGCAACAGTATGCGCAGATTTGCGGGTCCCACTCAAGCTCGCACACGTCGCACCGAGGACGAATCGATCCACTTGGCAGTTGTCCTTCAGGCTCCCAGTCACGGAATAGATCTTGTCCACGAAGAAGAGGACGTCGTATGCGATGGTCCGATCACAGGCTGACCCTGTAGGGACGGCCGATAAGACCTTAATATCCTTAGGCCTTTTATTATTTACTGTAGGGTTAAATTGTTAAGTCAAAGGATTAAAATATCGATATCGAGGTTTTGATTTTTTAGATATATTGTGTCACGACCCGCAAGCGATAGCTCGCCCACGAACCGCGACTGATCAACTCAAATCTGTACATAACTCATAATATAAACACATAAATTAAACATAATAAAATAGTTTGCGAAAATTCGGGGAAATTTTTCGCTTTTATAACTTAGAGTCTTATAGCGACTCCTATACAAATATGTTCCGGAACGTTTTAACAGAAGACACTAACCCCCGATTAAGAAACCCCATAGCCCAAAGGTCAAGGCAATACGTGCTCGGTCTCGGTCTTCAGTCTCGTTTCCCGCTTACCAGCTTTTCCCTTATCTACATTACCAAGGGTCATAAAACTATGAGTCGATTGACTCAGTAAGTGTGAGTCTATCTATAAAGTAAAACGACTAATGCCATGTGATGTGCAAACAAACACATAAGAATGCAGAATGCAAATACATATGATTCAAGAGCATGCCTAACGCGGGGCCTCGCTCTACGCTATCACTTGCCATTCCACAAGGTTATACAACATCCCCTGCTACAACCCTTGGAATGACAAGAAGCCAACCTCAGACTTCGAGCAGTAGTCATCAGTAGCTTAAGTGTTTTAAGAGTGTAAATTCGCCCGGCTTTTAAACGTATTGTTAGAAGAAAAAAGGGTAACGATAGGATAAATACTTAAATCTTATCTTTTAAGACTTTGTAAGAGCATTTTTAACTCTAATGCAGAAATTTAATGCAAAATGCATATTTACATTAGTAAACAATGACCGATCTCTATTTTACATCTTTTAAAGAATATTTTTAGCATATACTTTCCCACTAAACTGCCGTTACATCTATTCTTAAAATTATAGTTTTACAGTTGTAAATTGCCATTGCCTTAAAAAAAAAAAAACTTATTGCATGAAAATAAATTTGTACAAGCACTAGTGTTTACATATCAAAACAAGTGATATTTCTAATTTTGAAACTTGAGGTTATTTTTCTAACAAAAATCTCATGGATTAAATAACTTGAAACGTTGGATTTGTAATCTAGCCAACGTTTTAAACATATTTAAAATTTAACCATATTTGGTGACGTGATCTCATTAATCAGATAATAATTTACATGATTGTACTATCAATTTCATGCGTTAATTTTGGTAAATATATGTTAATATTAATAAATGGCTAAATGATCAAAATAAACGAAAAATTGGATAGTTTTTTTAAATAAAGTTTGAAATTGGCCTTTTCTAATTGAATTAGAGATATATTTTTTGTAATATACTGAAGAAAAAACGTCTACATTATTCATTTCTTAAGCAGGGATTGAAATATGCCAGGGACAAAGTTGACAAAGTTCTTCTAGCCAAAACAAAGAAAAAAAAACCCTGCTGTTACTGGGCCGGGTATTATACCGAAATAATAAAATCCGACCCATTTAAAACGCTGAATTGTTAGGTTAAAAACTCACAAAAGCCCTAAACCCAAATCTCTTTCCTTCTTCTTCGTCTTCGTCGAGACTCTAGAGCGCTGCCATGGGAAAGGTGAAGGGAAAGCACAGGTTAGACAAGTTCTACCACCTCGCGAAAGAGCACGGCTACAGATCTCGAGCCTCGTGGAAGCTCGCCCAGCTCGACGCCAAGTACGAGTTCCTCCGATCGTCTCGGTCGGTGCTCGATCTCTGCGCCGCTCCCGGAGGATGGATGCAAGTGGCGGTGCAGCGAGTTCCGGTCGGAAGCCTCGTCGTCGGAGTCGACCTCGTTCCGATCGCTCCGGTCCGCGGCGCGTCGGCGCTGCAGCAGGACATCACTCGCATCGACGAGTGTCGATCCAAGCTCCGCCGCGTGATGGAACAGTCCGGCTCCTCGGCTTTCGACCTCGTGCTCCACGACGGGTCTCCGACTGTCGGAGGTGCGTGGTCGCAGGAGGCCACTTCTCAGAACGCCCTTGTTATCGACGCCGTTAAGCTCGCTACTCACCTCCTCTCGCCCAAGGGAACTTTCATCACCAAGGTCTGCTCACCGCTTTCACTCATACCCGTTTGGATGATAAAGGCATTACATTTCTTTAGTTTAATTGTTAAAATGATAGAGTTTGAGGGTTAAATTGCTGTTTGAGTGAGATTTACCGAGTCTGAGACTCTATTTGGTCAATGTAAGGGACGATTAATAGGGTGTATTTATTATACGTTCTTTGTGGTAGTTGATGAGATATAAAGGAGTTTAGTGATACGAATATGAGTTTGAGCCTGGTTGTTTATATGCGTGCCCATGCATTTTCTCTAAGATGGTTGTTTCTTCTTTGCCTTGGTGCGTGATAGTTTTTGTTGTTGGCACTATAATATTGTTATGTTTAAGTGTCATAATTTCAGACTATAGCGTTTATATCATTATTGGCATTATATATTATAAATGTGATATGGGTGTGTACTTCACACTGACGATTTTGTATTCATTGTTTCTCTATCAGGTCTTCAGGTCGCAAGATTACGATTCTGTCAAATACTGTCTTACAAAGGTATTTTATTTCGTTCAACCTTTTGTGTGAAATCAAGTTGGAACAAACATAGTATGTTGCATCGGGTTTGGACGTGCAGTTATCTGATTACTATCGTTTCTCCTTGTGTCAGCTGTTTGAGAAGGTCGAGGTTCACAAACCCGCTGCTAGTCGTTCCACATCTGCCGAGACTTACCTTTTAGCCTTTAAGTACAAGGCTCCGGCAAAGATTGATCCTCGTCTTCTCGACGTGAAACATCTATTCCAGGGAGCTATAGAACCAATTAGAAAGGTATTAGCAATTACAGAGCTTCAACTTCTCTCTATGTTTGGTACCATGCAGTCTTATTTAGGATGATACAATTCATGTCCGTTTGCTTATATATCTGATGCATCGTTTACATAGGTGATTGATGTGCTTAGACCAAATAAGCAAAAACGATTTCGCGAGGGGTGAGCTCTCTCTATTCCTGTTTTTTTTTTCAACATTGCTACCAGTCTAGCACTGAATCTGTAGTCGTTACTCAGTTAGATATGTAAATTATAAGCATAAGTGCGATTTTTTGCTGATTGGGGTTTACATTAGGTATGAAGACGGAGTCTCGATTCTGCGGAGGGTGTCAACGGCTGCGGAATATATTTGGTCCGTTGTTCCTCTTGATATTCTTGGCACCGTTACTTCCATAAGCTTTGATGATCCAGCTTCTTTACCCATTAAGGAAAATGATTTAACAACCGAGGAGGTATCCACTATCTTGCTGTTGCACTGTACATTGCGTTTGATCATGTTTTTTAAATTATTCCGTTTATGCTTTTCCGAGGTTTGAGAAAGTTTCTTAATATTTGCAATCTGACAGGTTAAAATCCTCTGTGATGATCTGGGTGTTTTGGGGAAACAAGACTTTAAGCACCTTTTAAAGTAAGGAAGATGGACATTTTTTTCTCCTTTACATGTCTTATACACCTTTTTTTTTGTTATTTAAATAGCTTAAATTCATGTTATCACATAGGCATCTCGTTGGTGATATTCAAAATTAATCTGAAAGTTCCCTTTTTTTTTAATCTATCTTGAAGGTGGCGAATGCAAATAAGAAAAGCCTTGACTCCTACTCCCACAAAGAAGTCTGAAGATACTGATGCCGTCAAGGAAGAAGAGGATGAAGATCAGAAAGAACTTGATCAGATGGAGGAGCTTACAAATGCTATGGAGCGCAAACAGAAACGCAAGAAAAAATTGCTTGCTAAGAAAAAAGCTAAGGTTTGGTGCTTTATTATCTAACTGTCTTTGTCTCTGCCACATTTTTTCGTCCATTTTCATCCAGATGTACATTAGTTCATGTGTGTAATCTACAAATAAGTTCATCTTTTCACTCGTATAAATACACGAGTATTTAACAAAATCTGATTGTAGAAATTGTTGTATATACTTTCTCAACTCTAGAAATTGTAGAAATATTTAATGCGTGATTTTATCATTTTTCCTTGTTAAAGTTGTCGTATGTCAATTACATGCCGGCTGTACCGTTATTTCTCCTTTCCAAATTCAGATAGACGGAGAACGGAACTTTCCCCATCTAGTGTTTTTTTTTTTGCAATGTCTAACAGATTAATTGATTCGTTAAATTTGGTTCCAGGAAAAGGTGCGGAAGGCAACTGGGGCGAAAGATGATGGTGTGGATGACAGTTATGTTGACCGCGAGCTGTTTTCTCTCTCTTCCATCAAGGTATTCCTTCCATTAACTCAAAACTGATAAAGCTTGCTTTCCCTGATCGGGTCGTTGGTTTCAAAATCCATTAACTTCCATTATTTGATATAGCTCTCTTCTTTAACAACTTTAGTGCACCAGTTCTTTCTTTTCCAATTTATATTGAAAAAGAGGTTAATAAATCTTAAAACGAATACTCAGATGCCTAGAACGATTTTTTTTTAGATTACAAAAAAAAAAAGAGCATATATTTACATGCAGAAAATTTATTGACAAAAATGTCAATAAATCTTAGAACAAATTCTTAGATGCTTCAAACGATTTTTTTTTCAGATTACCGAAAAAAAAAGACTTAAAAAAATATCTGAATGTATTTTTAACTTCACATTCTGTATATACTAATGTAAACTCGAGTTATTAAAAAAAAGAAAAAAAAATATACAAATAAATAGTAAAAAAAATTACTAAAGTTACACATTAATATTAGAAAAAAATTAATTTAAAAAATATTGCGCATTTATGAAAACATCTGTAATTGTGTTGATTTCTTTTCAAACTTCGTTATGTGAGATGATCAAATGATAAATAAAATTGTTACCATTAATGTATTTTATATATTTACTTTAAGCTTAAGATATTATTTTAATAACATTTACAAAATTTGGACTTTTAATTTATTTGTTTCACTTTAATTGTAATGTTTTGTGTATTAAAATATTAGTATTATAATTGTAGTGCAATTATGAAGATAATCAAAATGAATCACACCAACGAGTGTGATATATATTCGATATTAAAAAAAAGGATTACGAAAAGAAATATTTGATAAGAATGGGTTAAAATAATTGTCTATGTTATCGTCATAGCTTTATTTGTATTACGAGACATATACAATGATATATATATATATATTTATATATATGTTCAAGTATTACAAACATAATTAATATATATGATTCATATAATATTTATCTATTATAATAAAACCATATGATTATAATGTCTAAAAAGTTTAAAAGTGATTTTTTGAAAGAAATGAAAAAGGAAAGAAATAAAGTTAAAAAGGTGAATGCTTTAACCCTAATGCTTTAACCCTATAGGCTACATAATAAAGAGCACACACTGACACACTCAACGCTCCAAAATAAAGAGCACGCACTGACACACTCAACGCTCTGCTACTATTATAATGCTTTAACCCTAATGCTTTAACCCTATAGGTTACCTAAGCTAGCTACGTCCATTCACCTCCCATCCTTGGACCACCGGAAAACCTCTGCTACTCTCCTCAAAACCTGGTGGTACATCTCTTCTCTGACATCACTCGTGTTTTCTCATTCTTTCATATATTGAATTCCAAACGGGTAAAAACCAAACTTATTAGATCTTTATTAAACTCGTAATACAGTGAAAATAATATTCTTAATAATATCGGTGAAAGAAAAACAGCTTTAGAAGCAATGTCGTACTTCCATAACTTGATAGAATATTCGTGAAGTTATGCATTCAAATTCAACTCACGGATAAACTTTTTCTAATAGAAATCGACCACTTGAAAGAAAAATCCAAATCATACATAAGTTATTAAGTTGATGATAATAATAATTAAATAATAAAATCAAAGGAAGGCGTGCCGAATCTTGATTTGTCATGAGGTAGATGAATAGATATTATTAAATCCGTCCCACGCATTGAATTTTCTGTAACTACCGACATCTCTTGTCTTTTCTGTTTGACTTGGTCTCTCCCATTTTATTTAAAAAAAAGGAAATAAATAAGGGTATAGTGAATGTTGAAATACTACAACACCCCCAAATTTTTTTTGTCACAGTGTGCTGTCAAACAAATTGTATTTTTGATATTTCGGGTAAATTTTTTCTCTTTTAGCTGAGTTGTGTACATTATATATTCATCCACGTGGATTAATGCATGCATACACAGATACCAATATTTAAAAAACAACTCATATGAAATGAAACCATCATTTACAAAATGAATAAAAAACATAACCAATAATGTATATCAAATTACATGATTTTAACATACATCGCTTATATTTTCTATCTCAATCCCATTAAAAAAAACCTGTCTCATTCTCTTTATATATTAATAATAATAAACGCACTCATACATATTATTGAACTAATTCATTATTATCAAATTTTCAATTATCAATGACATAATATTTTAATTGGTAATTAAAGATTTGCATCCTATAGGTGATATAATTTTTATTTTCCTCATATATAATGATCATATAACAGCATATAGAAAGATATATGAAGTAGTTGAGAATTAAAAAATAAAGTTAAATAATAATAGTAATAATAATAATAATAATAGGCGGTTGTAGAATTTGCCATGTGTGTAAGAAAATATACAAATACTAGATCTTTTATATATATATATATATATATATATATATATATATATAAAGACAATTCATTTTTAAGGTTTATGTGATAAATATATCTATATATATATATTGTTAAACCGCTACTCAATTTTTTTTTTATTTATGTAAAATTATAAATAATCTTCTAATTTGTTTTATTTCTATCAATTACGTCTCAGTGATTTATATTATCTATTCATTTGATAAAATTAATAATTATACTCGCTATCATTTTACGATTAAAGTATATTCTAACATGTTAAAAATTCATGTAAACTCAAGTTATTAAAAAAATAAAATAAAAATAAAATATACAAATAAATAGTAAAAAAAATTACTAAAGTTACACATTAATATTAGAAAAAAATTAATTTAAAAAATATTGTGCATTTATGGAAACATCTGTAATTGTGTTGATTTCTTTTCAAACTTCGTTATGTGAGATGATCAAATGATAAATAAAATTGTTACCATTAATGTATTTTATATATTTACTTTAAGCTTAAGATATTATTTTAATAACATTTACAAAATTTGGACTTTTAATTTATTTGTTTCAATTTAATTGTAATGTTTTTGTGTATTAAAATATTAGTATTATAATTGTAGTGCAATTATGAAGATAATCAAAATGAATCACACCAACGAGTGTGATATATATTCGATAATAAAAAAAAAGGATTACGAAAAGAAATATTTGATAAGAATGGGTTAAAATAATTGTCTATGTTATCGTCATAGCTTTATTTGTATTACGTGACATATACAATGATGATATATATATATATATTTATATATATGTTCAAGTATTACAAACATAATTAATATATATGATTCATATAATATTTATCTATTATAATAAAACCATATGATTATAATGTCTAAAAAGTTTAAAAGTGATTTTTTGAAAGAAATGAAAAAGGAAAATAATAAAGTTAAAAATGTGAATGCTTTAACCCTAATGCTTTAATCCTATAGGCTACATAATAAAGAGCACACACTGACACACTCAACGCTCCAAAATAAAGAGCACACTGACACACTCAACGCTCTGCTACTATTATAATGCTTTAACCCTATAGGCTACCTAAGCTAGCTACGTCCATTCACCTCCCATCCTTGGACCACCGGAAAACCTCTGCTACTCTCCTCAAAACCTGGTGGTACATCTCTTCTCTGACATCACTCGTGTTTACAAACAAACTAGAAAATATATAACATGACATACACATATAGATAATTAAAAAAAATATTTTTTTTGTATGATGTTACTTTTAAATTTGAACCAAATAACTAAATGTTATATATTGTGCGTTTATTTATTTTAAATATAACATTATTGGTTAGAAATTATACAACTTAGATGAATATAAGTTATAGTGTAATAAATAGAAAAATATTTAAATTATTAAAATAATAGAGTTATGATAAATATGTTTTTGTTGTTAAAAATGGAGTAATGAGTTAGAGATGAAAGATTGTTTGTTTGATGTGATAGAAATTATAATTTAGAGTGTCAGTGTTAAAGATGATCTTAATGTAAGTCAATTTTTCTACTTGATTGAACAAAAAGGGAGCATATAAATAAATGGAATAGTAAAAAACAATAATACGTATTAGTGTGGATACATGAAGGGCACCCAAATTGTTTTTATAAATGTAAGTAAGGTAAAAATAAAAATGAATGAAATGCCCAAGTTAAATAAATGAAATGATACAAAATAATATGTATTTATAGATGTATCAACTATCAAGTATCAACCGAATAATTGGAGGGAGAAATATGAAGAGGAATAAAAAGAGGGCTTGACTAATTTGGAGCTACGAAATTTCAAGAAGATTAGTGGGAATCCCTATCCTGAACAAACAATCAAAGTTATGACAAAAGTAATACGAACTATGTGTCAGAAATTTACTTATGTTGTGAATTATTTAGATTTAGCTAGGAGCTAAAACATTAGTAGGCTAATAATCTCTGTAGCGTTTGAAAGAGGACTCACGTGAAATTCGTAACCCTCACCAACTTTGGTGTATTGTGGCGGACGTGACACCAATGTAAATATGCTCCAAAATAGTTGAACTCTACAAGATTATTATTATTTTTAGAAACTCTTCCAGATTATATCGTTACCAACAAAAGATATCTTTATTATCTTAGTCTTATTTTTTTTGGTTTGGTTTGTTACGCTACAGAAGCTGGTTCTTTACCTATAAAAAATGATGGTATACACACAGAAACAATCCTTTGCTATTTACTCTCCACCTATCATGAGCTCCCTTGAAATCACATTTTTAAAAATTTTATTATCTTATAATCAGGTTAAGTCTATTATGAAGACAGTCTAGTCTTAACCAATATACAGTCGGTGGGTTCTCGCTATGACAAGTTTTTGTCATCTAACAAAAACTAAAATAAAACCAATTTAAGATTTTTCATTTAATTTTTATTGGCCTCAAGGAGTGTTACAATTATTGACGTTGAGAATCACAAGATATTGATCTAAATGCTTACTTACACGTAACCAAATGAAATAATATCTTGTGATTCTCAACGTCAATAATTGTAACACTCCTTGAGGCCAATAATACCCATCTAGCACTGAATCTGTAGTCGTTACTCAGTTAGATATGTAGATTATAAGCATAAGTGCGATTTTTTTGCTGATTGGGGTTTACATTAGGTATGAAGACGGAGTCTCGATTCTGCGGAGGGTGTCAACGGCTGCGGAATATATTTGGTCCGTTGTTCCTCTTGATATTCTTGGCACCGTTACTTCCATAAGCTTTGATGATCCAGCTTCTTTACCCATCAAGGAAAATGATTTAACAACCGAGGAGGTATCCACTATCTTGCTGTTGCACTGTACATCGTGTTTGATCATGTTTTTTAAATTATTCCGTTTATGCTTTTCCGAGGTTTGAGAAAGTTTCTTAATATTTGCAATCTGACAGGTTAAAATCCTCTGTGATGATCTGGGTGTTTTGGGGAAACAAGACTTTAAGCACCTTTTAAAGTAAGGAAGATGGACATTGTTTTCTCCTTGTTTACATGTCTTATACACGTTTTTTTTTTTTTGATATTATCACATAGGCATCTCTTTGGTGATATTTAAAATTAATCTGAAAGTTCTCCTTTTTTTTAATCTATCTTGAAGGTGGCGAATGCAAATAAGAAAAGCCTTGACTCCTTCTCCCACAAAGAAGTCAGAAGATACTGATGCCGTTAAGGAAGAAGAGGATGAAGATCAGAAAGTACTTGATCAGATGGAGGAGCTTACAAATGCTATGGAGCGTAAACAGAAACGCAAGAAAAAATTGCTTGCTAAGAAAAAAGCTAAGGTTTGGTGCTTTATTATCCAACTGTCTTCGTCTCTGCCACATTTTTCCCCCCATTTTCATCCAGATGTACATTAGTTCATGTGTGTAATCTACAAATAAGTTCATCTTTTTACTCGTATAAATATACGAGTATTTAACAAAATCTGATTGTAGAAATTGTTGTATGTACTTTCTTAACTCTAGATTCACAATGCATTAATCACGGCCTCAAATATTTAATGCCACGGCCCTAGTTTCGTGATTTTATCATTTTTCCTTGTTAAAGTTGTCGTATTTCAGTTACATACCGGCTGTACCGTTATTTCTCCATTCCAAATTCAGATAGACGAAGAACAAAACTTTCCCCATCTAGTTTTTTTTTTTTTTTTTTGCAATGTCTAACAGATTAATTGATTCGTTAAATTTGGTTCCAGGAAAAGGTGCGGAAGGCAACTGGGGCGAAAGATGATGGTGTGGATGACAGTTATGTTGACCGCGAGCTGTTTTCTCTCTCTTCCATCAAGGTATTCCTTCCATTAACTCAAAACTGATAAAGCTTGCTTTCCCTGATCGGGTCGTTGGTTTCAAAATCCATTAACTTCCATTATTTGATATAGCTCTCTTCTTTAACAACTTTAGTGCACAAGTTCTTTCTTTTCCAATTTATAGTAACCACTCATTTTTACAACATTGTTTTTTTTCCATCATTATACAAATGCTAATCTACTATTGCCGGTGGATAATTATATTCGCTAACCACCTTTATTTTCAACCTTTATTTTGACTTGATGTACATTTGAGCTGCAAGTGATGACAAATTTGTGCACACACCGTACGCCACAATATACACAAGAAAAAGAACGTTGCTGATGATTTTTCTTTCCTTCTTTTTCTGACTTGCTTTATGCCTTCAGGGAAAGAAAGACCTCGTTGCAATTGATTCGACGGAATATGACGAAGAGAATGGTAATTTCATTGATAGTGATGATGATAATGAAGAATTCCATGACACCCAAGAAGAGTCGATGAGCGATGGAGACTCTGATGAAGAGAGGCAAAGGTTTTAATTTTATTTAACTCTTATCATCTACGTCTTTACATATCAAAACAAGTGATATTTCTAATTTTGAAACTTGAGGTTATTTTTCTAACAAAAATCTCATGGATTAAATAACTTGAAACGTTGGATTTGTAATCTAGCCAACGTTTTAAACATATTTAAAATTTAACCATATTTGGTGACGTGATCTCATTAATCAGATAATAATTTACATGATTGTACTATCAATTTCATGCGTTAATTTTGGTAAATATATGTTAATATTAATAAATGGCTAAATGATCAAAATAAACGAAAAATTGGATAGTTTTTTTAAATAAAGTTTGAAATTGGCCTTTTCTAATTGAATTAGAGATATATTTTTTGTAATATACTGAAGAAAAAACGTCTACATTATTCATTTCTTAAGCAGGGATTGAAATATGCCAGGGACAAAGTTGACAAAGTTCTTCTAGCCAAAACAAAGAAAAAAAAACCCTGCTGTTACTGGGCCGGGTATTATACCGAAATAATAAAATCCGACCCATTTAAAACGCTGAATTGTTAGGTTAAAAACTCACAAAAGCCCTAAACCCAAATCTCTTTCCTTCTTCTTCGTCTTCGTCGAGACTCTAGAGCGCTGCCATGGGAAAGGTGAAGGGAAAGCACAGGTTAGACAAGTTCTACCACCTCGCGAAAGAGCACGGCTACAGATCTCGAGCCTCGTGGAAGCTCGTCCAGCTCGACGCCAAGTACGAGTTCCTCCGATCGTCTCGGTCGGTGCTCGATCTCTGCGCCGCTCCCGGAGGATGGATGCAAGTGGCGGTGCAGCGAGTTCCGGTCGGAAGCCTCGTCGTCGGAGTCGACCTCGTTCCGATCGCTCCGGTCCGCGGCGCGTCGGCGCTGCAGCAGGACATCACTCGCATCGACGAGTGTCGATCCAAGCTCCGCCGCGTGATGGAACAGTCCGGCTCCTCGGCTTTCGACCTCGTGCTCCACGACGGGTCTCCGACTGTCGGAGGTGCGTGGTCGCAGGAGGCCACTTCTCAGAACGCCCTTGTTATCGACGCCGTTAAGCTCGCTACTCACCTCCTCTCGCCCAAGGGAACTTTCATCACCAAGGTCTGCTCACCGCTTTCACTCATACCCGTTTGGATGATAAAGGCATTACATTTCTTTAGTTTAATTGTTAAAATGATAGAGTTTGAGGGTTAAATTGCTGTTTGAGTGAGATTTACCGAGTCTGAGACTCTATTTGGTCAATGTAAGGGACGATTAATAGGGTGTATTTATTATACGTTCTTTGTGGTAGTTGATGAGATATAAAGGAGTTTAGTGATACGAATATGAGTTTGAGCCTGGTTGTTTATATGCGTGCCCATGCATTTTCTCTAAGATGGTTGTTTCTTCTTTGCCTTGGTGCGTGATAGTTTTTGTTGTTGGCACTATAATATTGTTATGTTTAAGTGTCATAATTTCAGACTATAGCGTTTATATCATTATTGGCATTATATATTATAAATGTGATATGGGTGTGTACTTCACACTGACGATTTTGTATTCATTGTTTCTCTATCAGGTCTTCAGGTCGCAAGATTACGATTCTGTCAAATACTGTCTTACAAAGGTATTTTATTTCGTTCAACCTTTTGTGTGAAATCAAGTTGGAACAAACATAGTATGTTGCATCGGGTTTGGACGTGCAGTTATCTGATTACTATCGTTTCTCCTTGTGTCAGCTGTTTGAGAAGGTCGAGGTTCACAAACCCGCTGCTAGTCGTTCCACATCTGCCGAGACTTACCTTTTAGCCTTTAAGTACAAGGCTCCGGCAAAGATTGATCCTCGTCTTCTCGACGTGAAACATCTATTCCAGGGAGCTATAGAACCAATTAGAAAGGTATTAGCAATTACAGAGCTTCAACTTCTCTCTATGTTTGGTACCATGCAGTCTTATTTAGGATGATACAATTCATGTCCGTTTGCTTATATATCTGATGCATCGTTTACATAGGTGATTGATGTGCTTAGACCAAATAAGCAAAAACGATTTCGCGAGGGGTGAGCTCTCTCTATTCCTGTTTTTTTTTTTCAACATTGCTACCAGTCTAGCACTGAATCTGTAGTCGTTACTCAGTTAGATATGTAAATTATAAGCATAAGTGCGATTTTTTGCTGATTGGGGTTTACATTAGGTATGAAGACGGAGTCTCGATTCTGCGGAGGGTGTCAACGGCTGCGGAATATATTTGGTCCGTTGTTCCTCTTGATATTCTTGGCACCGTTACTTCCATAAGCTTTGATGATCCAGCTTCTTTACCCATTAAGGAAAATGATTTAACAACCGAGGAGGTATCCACTATCTTGCTGTTGCACTGTACATTGCGTTTGATCATGTTTTTTAAATTATTCCGTTTATGCTTTTCCGAGGTTTGAGAAAGTTTCTTAATATTTGCAATCTGACAGGTTAAAATCCTCTGTGATGATCTGGGTGTTTTGGGGAAACAAGACTTTAAGCACCTTTTAAAGTAAGGAAGATGGACATTTTTTTCTCCTTTACATGTCTTATACACCTTTTTTTTTGTTATTTAAATAGCTTAAATTCATGTTATCACATAGGCATCTCGTTGGTGATATTCAAAATTAATCTGAAAGTTCCCTTTTTTTTTAATCTATCTTGAAGGTGGCGAATGCAAATAAGAAAAGCCTTGACTCCTACTCCCACAAAGAAGTCTGAAGATACTGATGCCGTCAAGGAAGAAGAGGATGAAGATCAGAAAGAACTTGATCAGATGGAGGAGCTTACAAATGCTATGGAGCGCAAACAGAAACGCAAGAAAAAATTGCTTGCTAAGAAAAAAGCTAAGGTTTGGTGCTTTATTATCTAACTGTCTTTGTCTCTGCCACATTTTTTCGTCCATTTTCATCCAGATGTACATTAGTTCATGTGTGTAATCTACAAATAAGTTCATCTTTTTACTCGTATAAATACACGAGTATTTAACAAAATCTGATTGTAGAAATTGTTGTATATACTTTCTCAACTCTAGAAATTGTAGAAATATTTAATGCGTGATTTTATCATTTTTCCTTGTTAAAGTTGTCGTATGTCAGTTACATGCCGGCTGTACCGTTATTTCTCCTTTCCAAATTCAGATAGACGGAGAACGGAACTTTCCCCATCTAGTGTTTTTTTTTTTGCAATGTCTAACAGATTAATTGATTCGTTAAATTTGGTTCCAGGAAAAGGTGCGGAAGGCAACTGGGGCGAAAGATGATGGTGTGGATGACAGTTATGTTGACCGCGAGCTGTTTTCTCTCTCTTCCATCAAGGTATTCCTTCCATTAACTCAAAACTGATAAAGCTTGCTTTCCCTGATCGGGTCGTTGGTTTCAAAATCCATTAACTTCCATTATTTGATATAGCTCTCTTCTTTAACAACTTTAGTGCACCAGTTCTTTCTTTTCCAATTTATAGTAACCACTCATTTTTACAACATTGTTTTTTTTCCATCATTATACAAATGCTAATCTACTATTGCCGGTGGATAATTATATTCGCTAACCACCCTTTTTTTCAACCTTTATTTTGACTTGATGTACATTTGAGCTGCAAGTGATGACAAATTTGTGCACACACCGTACGCCACAATATACACAAGAAAAAGAACGTTGCTGATGATTTTTCTTTCCTTCTTTTTCTGACTTGCTTTATGCCTTCAGGGAAAGAAAGACCTCGTTGCAATTGATTCGACGGAATATGACGAAGAGAATGGTAATTTCATTGATAGTGATGATGATAATGAAGAATTCCATGACACCCAAGAAGAGTCGATGAGCGATGGAGACTCTGATGAAGAGAGGCAAAGGTTTTAATTTTATTTAACTCTTATCATCTACGTCTTTACTTTCCTGTTTCTGATATTAATGATCATTTCATGATATAATTCCCAGATACACCAAGCAAATGGAAAACTATATGGATCAGGCATACGAACTGTACATATCCAAGAAGGATGGAAGTTCAAAGCAGAGAAAGCGTGCAAAAAAACTTCACTCTGAAGACAATCTCGAGGTATAGAAAAAAAAAATATTAAAGTCAAGTTGAACTATAACATGGCCTCAGAAAACTAAAATCTGTTTTTTTTATTAATACAGGGTAGCGATGAAGATGAAGAAATTGCGGAGCCGGACTACGATTCAGACAAGGCACATGGCGACCAAGAAGCAAATCCTTTGATGATACCGCTCGTCGACGAGGCAGAACCAACCCAAGAAGAAATAACAAACAAATGGTTTAGTCAGGACATTTTCGCCGAAGCCGTGGACGACGGCGATCTGAAGCGGTTCGACAGTGATGACGAAATGCAAGTCGTCGCGGAGCCAGAGAATAAACTCCTCGTCCCCAAAAAACCCGCCAAGAAAAAAGAGAAAAAGATTTCTAGGCCCGCCTCGAATAATCTTCTTCCAAGTCAACAAGAAGAAGAAGGAGAGGGTTTTGAGGTTGTCTCGGCCCCAGAAACCGACTCCTCGAGCAGCGACGAATCAGACATTGACGACGACACGAAAGCCCACATTCTCGGCGTCGCAAAGAAGATGCTGAGGAAAAAGATGAGGAACAACATCCTTGACGACGCTTATAACAAGTACATGTTCGTGTTAGGATTTTAAATCCCTAAAAGAAATCCTAATCCAATTCAAGAGAAACCAAATCATAGATCTTAATAGCGGAAGTGTACCTGAATCCATGGATTGCAAACATCAAGATTTGGGATGATCTTCTGATTGCAGTTTGCCTGAGTCTGGAGAATTCTTGTTGATGGGGATACAAGAAAATTATCGTACGTTCTGCAATCAGGGACCTACCCTGTTATTAATAACTGCCAGGCAGTTACTAATAACTATTGCTTATTTCTAATTTGGCCCCTCATCAAATTAGATTAGCACTTATGGTAGCCACATAATAACTTCATGACAAATATGTCCTTAAGTCACAAACTTTATTCTAAATTAGACCACATCAATTTTGACTTAATTAATAATGACCCAACACATTTATTTAATGACATTAGTAGTCCCAAAATTATTCCAACAATCTCCCACTGGACTACGCATGTATAAAATAAATGTGTCACCCTTAGCGCGCATAAAATGTTTGTCATTATCATGATGTGACATATTACAATCTCGTCCATCAATTACATCAATATAGGATCAAAGTTGTTTTCGTTGTATCATCACAACTAAACACGTCAATGGTCACATACATCAATATAATCAAATGACATAGATCAATCATGAATATGTGGTAGATAAAATTATATGCAAGGTGATCTATTCATATCAATTTTATCCGATCCTACTTTAAAGAGATCAAACTTTATCCTGAATATGCAAAATGTAATAAACTAATACCATAAATCTGATCAGAAACAATAAATATGTGTGTTTACAAACAACACAAGCAAACATAAAGCACACAACATAAATAAAACAAATAAACAAACTCCCACCGAATCTAGATATCCTGAAGCTCTACAACACCCATATGAGAAGTGTGTTCGTGAAAGACCTTCGGTGGTAGACCCTTTGTAAGAGGGTCCGCTATCATGGAGTTTGTTCCTAAATGCTCTATGTAAATCTGTCCACTTTGCACTCTTTCCTTAACAACTAAGAACTTGATGTCGATATGTTTCGACTTCGTCGAGCTCCTGTTGTTGTTGGAATACATTACGGCTGATTTATTGTCACAATATAACTTAAGCGGCCTTTCAATTCCTTCCACAATACGCAGCCCCGTGACAAAATTCCTCAGCCATATACCGTGGTTGGATGCCTCATAACATGCTACGAATTCTGCTGCCATGGTGGATGAAGTTATAAGAGTCTGTTTTGCACTCTTCCATGATATAGCTCCACCACCCAACAAATAGACATAGCCTGATGTGGATCTCCTACTATCTTGGCATCCCGCAAAATCGGAGTCAGAATAACCAATGATCTCCAAATGGTCTGACCTCCTATATGTGAGCATGTGATCTTTTGTTCTTTTCAAGTACCTCTTGACTCGTTTGGCTGCTTTCCAATGATCCATACCTGGATTGCTTAAGTATCTGCCTAAAACTCCAACAATATACGCAATATCCGGACGCGTACAAACCTGAGCATACATAAGACTCCCAATTGCCGAAGCATAGGGAACCTTATCCATTTCTTGAATCTCAAGATTTCCTTTTGGGCATTGATCGAGACTGAATTTGTCTCCTTTAGCGACATGGGTGTCTCCTGGTTTACAATCATACATGCCAAATCTTTTGAGCACTTTATCGATGTAGCTCTTTTGTGATAATCCAAGTAAACCTCGAGAACGGTCTCGGTAAATCTGGATTCCTAATACAAAAGAGGCATCACCAAGATCTTTCATCTCAAATTGATTCGATAGAAATTTCTTGGTTTCATGTAACATGCATTTATCGTTAGTGGCAAGTAGTATGTCATCGACATATAAAACCAGGAACATATGTTTAGATCCACTGAACTTGTGATACACACAATCATCAACAACATTGCTCTCAAAACCATACGAGAGAATCACTTGATGAAATTTGTGGTACCATTGACGGGAAGCTTGCTTTAGTCCATAAATGGATTTTGTCAATTTGCAAACCATCTTCTTTGGGTCTCCCAACACAAAGTTTTCAGGTTGCACCATATAGATTGTTTCTTCAATGTCTCCATTGAGAAACGCCGTCTTGACATCCATTTGATGGAGTTCCATATCAAAATGTGCAACAAGTGCCATGATTGTCCGAAAAGAGTCCTTTGATGAAACCGGAGAAAATGTCTCTTTAAAGTCAATCCCTTCCTTTTGAGTATAACCTTTTGCTACAAGACGAGCTTTATACCTCTCCACATTACCCTTCGAATCCCTTTTGGTTTTAAAAATCCATTTGCAACCAATAGGTTTCTTTCCTTCAGGCAATGGGACAAGTTCCCAAACTTTATTGTCTTGCATAGACTTATACTCTTCATTCATCGCTTCAATCCACTTTACAGAGTTTGTATCATTCATGGCATTTTGGAAGTTAACAGGGTCATCTTCCATCACACCACAACCATCCTCATTTTCGAGAAGAAAAACTATGTAATCATCTGGTATAGCATTTCTCCTTTCTCTAGTGGATCGCCGCAAAGGCACTTGATCTTGAGGTTGTTGAGTTTGAACCTCAGGTGGTTGAATGACAAAGTCTTGTTGCTCTTGATTGATGACAGGAACAGAATCCTGAACATTATCAAAAGCAACTGGAATAGGAATCAAACTTTCCTCAATAGGAATTGTTGAGTCCGAATCCTCCTGAAAGACAAAGTCTTTTTCTTTATTTCTCCCACCAAACTCAATATCCTCAAAGAACGTTGCAGTTCCCGTCTCAAAGATTGTCTTAACTTTAGGATCATAAAACTTATACCCCCTTGATCGCTCAGGGTACCCAATAAAGTAGCTGCTTACTGTTTTGGTATCCAATTTCTTTTCACTCGGCCTATAAGGCCTTGCTTCAGCAGGACAACCCCAAATATGAAAATGCTTTAAACTAGGCTTTCGCCCGGTCCAAAGCTCATAAGGTGTTTTAACAGCGGCTTTAGTTGGTACCCTATTTAAAATGTAGGCTGCGGTCTTCAGTGCCTCTCCCCAGAGTGATTCTGGTAAGGTTGAATGACTAATCATACTCCTTACCATATCCATAAGAGTCCGGTTTCGTCTTTCAGCAACACCGTTCATTCTGGGCGACCCAGGCATAGTGTACTGTGGGACGATACCACACTCATCTAGGTATCTGGCAAATGGTCCCGGACGTTGTTCACCTGAGCCGTCATATCTACCATAGTACTCACCACCACGGTCAGATTTGACTTTCTTTATCCTTTTGTTGAGTTGGTTTTCAACTTCGGCTTTAAACGATTTGAACACATCCAATACTTGGGACTTTTCATGAATAAGAAAAATGTATGCATATCTTGAATAGTCGTCTATGAATGATACAAAATATTGTTGACCATTCCAAGAAGGAGTAGGAAACGGTCCACAAATGTCTGTATGTATCAACTCTAAGACGTCTGTTTCCCTTAATGCACCTATTTTCTTCTTTATAGTCTGTTTTCCTTTGATACATGCAACACATACATCAAAGTCCGAAAAATCAATTTGATCCAAAATTCCTTCGGAAACAAGCCTTTCATTTCTATTTCTAGAAATGTGACCTAATCGCTTGTGCCATAAAGAACTTGAATTCTCATTGCTTAATTTGCGCTTAGTACCACGTGATTCCACATTCAAGGTTTCATTATAAGAAGCAACAGTTTCAAGCATATAAAGATTGTCATAAATAAGAAGTGAACTGGTCCCAACAACTTTAGAATTAATAGATAAACTGAACTTACTGTCTTCAAATGAACAACAATATCCTAATTTGTCCAAATAAGAAACAGAAACCAAATTCCGTCTAAACGAAGGTACAACAAAAGTATCTATTAAATCCAAATAATAACCAGTACTTAATAACAATCTAAAATGCCCAATTGCTTCCACATCTACCGACTTGCCATCACCAACATAGATGCGTCTTTCGGCATCACTTGGCCTTCGGTAGCTCAGGCAACCCTGCATCGAAACACTTATGTTAGAAGTAGCACCAGAATCTAACCACCAAGTGTTTCTAGGTACTGAAGCCAAATTAACCTCAGAACAGACTAAAGCAAGGAATGTACCTTTCTTCTTACGCCATATGCGATACTTAGGACATTCCTTCTTCTCGTGTCCATGCTTCTTGCAAAAGAAACAACCCTCTGGAAGCTCCTGTTGGGCTTGTTTCTTTAGTGCCGGACCTTTATCTTTAGCAGCCTCATTTTTCCTCTTGAGATTCTGACTTTTAGAGGTACTTGCGAAATGAGCACTTTCAGTCTTATCTTGCTTCAATCTTTCCTCCTCTTGAACACAAAATGAAATGAGCTCGTTAAGAGACCATTTCTCTTTCTGGCAGTTATAACTGACCTGAAATTGACTGAATTTAGGAGGGAGAGATATAAGGACTAAATGGACAAGCAAGTCATCCGATAACTCAAGTTTGAGTCCTTTCAACTTTGAAGCAATATGAGACATTTCCATAATGTACTCCCTTATGTTTTCATTGCCCTTGAACTTCATTGAAATAAGCTTCTTTAAAAGAGTGCTCGTTTCAGCCTTATCGCTCTTTTCAAAGCGCTTTTCGATTTCGGCAAGAAAATCTTTGGCATTGGTGATCTGTTCAGACACCGCACCCCTAAAAGCTTCAGGTATGCCGCGCTTGATGATCATAAGACTCATTCGGTTAGAACGGTCCCATTTCTCATAGATCCGCCTATCATCGGCGGAACTAGCATCCGTAAGAGAAGCCGGCTTATCCATTCTAAGCGATAAGTCAAGATCCATGCAGCCAAGAACAATCATCATGTTCTCCTTCCAATCCTTAAAGTTGTTACCATTAAGGACCGGAACCGAATTGAGATTAGCAGATACAGTAGCAACAGCTGAAATAGAACAATACAATCACATAAACATATATACACACAAAAATTAACTTAATAAGCAATAAAATTCAAATAATGGTAAATCCCATCTCAAGATACCTAATGCAACATCAATATCAAGTCTTTGGACAATAATATTAACTGCTAATGGTAATCTTGTTGTAATGATCAAACACTAACAATAAGGCTCGTAAAAAAATTAATCTATCTTTGGATCGATCAATTATTCACAAGTAAAACTTTACTATTGTTACATGTTTATCATCACAAATATGTATATGTAATTTGGCCAGTCACTAATCTTCCTTTGGGCCGACTAGTATCCGCATAAATTAACACACACATAACATCCAAAATTCTTCATAAATAATCTACACAAGAGAGGTCACTTTGGCGACATTTTTGTTTCAATTATATATTAAGAATAATGGAGAGAAAAAAAAAAAATATCTAATACACCATTAATTTGAATTACCACAACATAATGTCATATATGCTCATATGACTCTGGATGTAAATTTTGAAGATACAAAATTTTAATAGCTAATGCATATACAACCGAAGTACAGTTGAATGGTTTAAAAAAAAAAATAAAGCTAAAGCTATAGACTGAATCCATTATTACGCAAAGCAAAGGAAGAAAAAACAGTCACTGACACACGCCATTAATGTGACAGATCCTACCGATTCAATGCCATATGCGATGATATATTATAACTAATACTTTGTAATCGCAAAAAGTCAAAACAACTATATTGCAAAAAATATTACCGCCAAATAACAAAGGAACGTAATATTTCCATAAATATGCTACACACAATCTTAATTTCACGTATGACAAAAAAATGACTACAATTTCAAAGCCGAATCAAACCAGAGTGCGATAAAAAAAAAAAAAAAAAAAGATACGCATGTGCACACGTATAAAACATCAGCGATAATCACCCCAGAGTCACTAAAACCATTTAATATCGAGAAAGGCAATTCAAACATAATTCTCAAGAATTAAATCAGGTTGCTCTGATACCAATTGTTAGGATTTTAAATCCCTAAAAGAAATCCTAATCCAATTCAAGAGAAACCAAATCATAGATCTTAATAGCGGAAGCGTACCTGAATCCATGGATTGCAAACATCAAGATTTGGGATGATCTTCTGATTGCAGTTTGCCTGAGTCTGGAGAATTCTTGTTGATGGGGATACAAGAAAATTATCGTACGTTCTGCAATCAGGGACCTACCCTGTTATTAATAACTGCCAGGCAGTTACTAATAACTATTGCTTATTTCTAATTTGGCCCCTCATCAAATTAGATTAGCACTTATGGTAGCCACATAATAACTTCATGACAAATATGTCCTTAAGTCACAAACTTTATTCTAAATTAGACCACATCAATTTTGACTTAATTAATAATGACCCAACACATTTATTTAATGACATTAGTAGTCCCAAAATTATTCCAACAGTTCGATGACGAGGGTTTGCCCAAGTGGTTCTTGGACGAGGAGTCGAAGCATCGCCAGCCTATAAAGCCCGTGACGAAAGAGGAGATTGAGGCCATCAAAGCTCAGTTCAAGGAGATCAATACCCGTCCGGCGAAGAAGGTAGCGGAGGCAAAGGCGAGGAAGAAGAGGGTCGCGATGAGGAAGCTCGAGAAGGTTCGAAAGAAGGCCAACGTGATATCGGACCAGACCGAGATCTCCGACCGGTCGAAGATGAAGCAGATTGAGAAGCTGTACAAGAAGGCAACCCCGAAGAGGCCCGAGAAGGAATACGTGGTAGCAAAGAAAGGGGTTCAAGTGAGGACCGGGCCCGGTAAAGTGCTGGTGGATCGGAGGATGAAGAAGGACCTGAGAGCGATGAAGTCGAAGAAGGGAAAGGACGGAAAAGGAGGTTCGAAAAAGGGAAAGGGAAATGGAAAGGGAAACTCGAAGTCTTCGAAGACTAACAATGGGTTTGCCAAGTCTCCGGCGGGGAAGACCGGAAAAATGGGCGGCAGAGGTAAAAAACCAGGCAGGGCATGAATAACACCAGATCATTTTGACAAAAAGGTTTGACCTCTATGTTGTCTTTTTCTAGGTAGGCCAACAATTTTGCTCCCAAATTTTCTTTATTTGTGTTGAAAAGTTTTCCTGAATTCTTCGTAATAGAGATATGCAACAACACACTTTATTCTTATAATTAAAATTATAAAAGTTTGTTTTGTCTTTACGAGATACAGGTTTACCGTAGTTTTTAATGAATCGTGCAGTAAACTCTGGAACTGTGAAGTGTTTCATTTTACTATAAATGACTACCAAAATAAGGAGGTTCATTTTTACAATCGAAACTTAGGTTAGGGTGATTTATGTGCAGGAAAAAAAATAAAATAAAAACGGTGTATAGAAACTTCTCTTTTAAAGCATGCAATTGGAAATAATAAACCCTGGCATTAAATTGTTCTATTTTTTAATCTTTAATTTTATTATGACCGACTAAAATAGGAAAATGACTAATATTGTTTTTAAATTTAGAAACCCAAGTATTCCATCTAGCGCTGAAAATATAAAAACCATCGGTTTTTAGTAAAATTAGACCACTCGATGGTTTCCCAACCAACCATAAACCATCTTTGAAGTTTGAACAATATGAAAGCAGTATTCTTTGAATTAAATTGATTTAGACGGTATTTGTTTAATTAGATAATAACATTTTTAACTTGATGATCATAATTAAGAAAAAAAAAAGTAGTACATAAACTTAAACAAAATTGTTTCAACGTACAACGTCAAATTGTTCGGTCTATATTTTTGTACTTGTTCAATTTAAGTTAGTAAAGCCACGTGATCGGTCACTCTGTTATCTTCATCTAAAGATCTTCCTTGAAATATTCTCCTCCTCGCCATCGTCGCCTGCAACATTACAATATCTTACACGTATCAAAGTCCACAGCTATTAATAATAAAACATGGGAATGGAATGTTAAAATACCAAGTTCAACCCAAAGTCCCTGAATGTTCCAATTACGACGTATTCTTATATTTAAATAGCTTATTACTAGTATGCCAATAACTAACAATATTAACCGGTCTATTCGATATAAATAATTTAAGAAATATAGATTGGACTAACCTTATTTTCCCAATTTGTGAAAATTATGACTAGAGAAAGAAGAAGTGATTGTAGAAATGAACCAAGCACAATCCCAACCCAAAGTCCCGTTCCTCTGAAGTCAAACCAAAATCCGAGTGTGACCGAGATGGGAATTCCGGCGAAATAGTAGGCTCCAAGGTTGACAAAGGCTCCCAAATCTTGCCATCCACATCCTCTGGCGATTCCCGAGAGGACACAATGTAAGCTATCGAATACGACCCCAATGCAAATTAGAGCGGCCATTGAGGTCACGTATTTCATGATTTCCTCGTCATTACTAAAAAGGTGACCCAAAACGCTACGGCCGACAAAGAGAGTCGAGCTCATGAGGAGAGCCTCTGAGACCGCAAGTGACATGACTGACTGCACGACGAGCCGAGCTGCTCGGGGATTACCGCCTCCTAATTCATTTGCCACTCTCGTGCTATTCGTAAAACAAAATAATATATAAAATAAATCGCTAGTGTTTGAACATGTCAAGAATATCATGTCAGAAAAATATGAAGAAGCCGAACAAGATTTATAAGGTCACAAGTTACGCTTTGTCGAATTTGACTCATGTTAAGTGAGCTCAAAGCTAGAGTCAGCATCATATTAATAATCAAGCACCAAAAATAAAAAGGTCACGTGTTTAATTCTCCATGCTATAGCAACAATTGTTAAGGACGTCCCACGTGGAACAGATAAAAAGACCGAACAAAACATATAAGGTAATTTATATATTATAGTTTTTTAATTTTTAATTTTTATTGAGCTACATGATAGAATGAATAAAGATGAGTATGCCTCAAATAATTAACCGTAATTACCTTGCAGCCGCGCTAAGTCCTTCGGGTATTGTGTAAAGGGTAGTGATGGTTGATAAACTGTTTTCATGAAAGACAAATATAAGATATCAATTATTCATAAATGATTCTATATATGCTGAAAAATAACAAAACTAAAATTTATCACGTATAAATAGGACTAATAATTGATAATACGTAATTTTTTTAAATTGATTTAGAAACAGAGAAACTCAATTTGAAATATATATCATTTTTTTAATCGGTCACAATTAATTTATGTTTATATTTTTATCCATATGAAATGAATTATATGTCTATGTAACAACATTTGGTTTAAATTTTATATAAAATAAATTTTTTAGTTGATATAGGAAAACACAATCCACTGCATTTGAAACATAAAACAAAGGGAAATAATTCACTTCCATTCTCTGTAGAATGGCGGAAGAAATATTCTCTCACTCTCAAACATTTTATTCACAAACCAATGCTAAAATCAAGCCAGATCACATTCCCTCTCATTTTTCATTCCAACTTTGTCTCACTAAGGCAAAGTCATGCCAAATTTCCATCCCACTTCTCTCTCTTGATTTCTTCTCCCACACACACATTTGAAACAGAAAACAAAGGGAAATAATTCACTTTCATTCTCTCTATACACTACTACAAATTAGTATATTGGGTGCGGAAGGGTATTAGATGCGACATGTCGCACCTAAAAGTCGCACCTAAGCCCATATTAGGTGCGACATGTCGCATCGGATACTCATCCGGATGACTAAAAATTTCGCTAATGTTTAGTGCTATTCGGTGCGACATTGTCGCACCTAATATGAATTTGTCGCACCTAATACCTTTAGGTGCGACAATGGGTTTCAAATTTAAACTTTTCAGCCGAATCCCGCCGATTTTTTTTTATCATATTGGGTGCGACATTGTCGCACCTAATATGATTATTAGGTGCGACAGTGTCGCACCCAATATGAATTAGGGTTTTTAAACCCAAATTTCCTTCTTTTTCACTCATTCTCGCTCACTTTCTCTCTCACTCGATATGTCTCTCTCTCTGCTCCTCGTCGCCGTCCCTCCCCGGTACGTCTCTCTCTGTCACCGTCTCTCTCTCACAGACTCTCTCTCTCTCTCTCATCGTCTCACACTTTCTCGGCCAGTCAGCCGCCGCCGTCCATCCCGCTGCCCCCTCCGCTGCTCCGCCCCACTGCCCCCTCCCGCGCACCGCTGCTCCGCCCCGCTGCCCCCTCCCACGCCCCGCTGCTCCGCCCCGCTGCCCCCTCCCGCGCCCCGCTGCTCCGCCCCGCTGCCTCGCCCCGCTGCGTCGTCCCGCGCACCGCGGCCTCGCCCCGCTGCCCCGTCCCGCCCCGCTGCACGTCGTCGTCCAGCCGCTGCCCCGCCGTCCAGTTTTGTAATTTTTTTTAATTAAAAAAACGTATTAGGTGCGACATTGTCGCACCCGAAAATGTCGCACCTAAAGGTGTGACTATTAGGTGCGACATGTCGCACCTAATGCCTTTAGCGACGGGAGATTAGGTGTGACTGTTTGTCGCACCTAAAGGTGTGACTGTTTGTCGCACCTAATGTCGCACCTAATAAACTATTAGGTGTGACTATTGGGCTATTAGGTGCGACATCCGTCGCACCCGATGACGATTTTTGTCCTAGTGATAATGGTAGAAGAAATATTCTCTCACTCTCAAACATTTTTTTCACAAACCAATGCTAAAAGTAAGCCAAATTACATTCCTTGTCTAAAAGTGTTAAGAACTTGAGAAATCTAATTCTCATGTTCTTCACTTAATAAGAGGAATATCTCACCACACACTTCTAGCGTGAAGTGAAGCGGAAAGCCATCACCACACACTTCTAGCGTGAAGTGGAGCGAGAAGCCACCACCACCACACTCAAATCTCTCCTTATAACTGTGGATTGATGGACGTTTCAGGTTTAGACCCCAAAGTGTTCTCTCTCTATCAGTTTCAAAAGGAGTTGATTCATCCTCGTTTATCATGATTCGAAAGTCTTTCGAAATTCTCGTCATTTATGTTCTTACCCCAATTTTCCTTGAGTATCCCGAACCCTAGAAAAATGACTTTGAGCCTATTTAGTGACCAAGTCCGAACGCATTAACAATACTTATAACTAGTATGTATTTATTACTTATACTAAGTAATTTATACTAAGATTGTACGTAATCCGTGTAAGAAAATCAATCATTATGTCTTTCAATTTTGACTATGTATTCTACTACAGGAAGAACGCTGGCATTAAATGACGACGCAAGCAACTTTTGGGACTCTGCGGTAAAAAATAAAACTTTATAAAAATCAATAGATGATTACTCATAACTAATCAATAAATAAAACTTTTGAAATATCTTCTCTTAACGCCGACATTGAAATTTTATACTAAACCAATCTATGTTCTTTCTTATTAGTTTTGTACCATGTAGGCATGTAGCATATGTTAAAATTGAAAACGAAAAAGAAATAATACACTGAAATCAAATAATACAGATTGTTACAGCATTTTTCATTGCAGGGATACAATATACTTTTGGTTTTTAAGATTGAGGAAAACAACTCCTATGTTCTCTTGTTTTAGGGGCTATAACAAAGTAGTGATAACACTTTTAATTTGAAAGTTGTGTTGCTAACAATTGTCTATTGAATTGAGTAATGAGATTATATCTACACAATTTATATCATTTTTTTTTAAAAATTGACAGATACATATTGTTGTATATAATAATTGATTATACATTTTTATTTTGATAAAAATAAGGGACCCTTTTTCAATTCCTCCGTGCTAGAGATATTTATATTAATTTTTACATCGAGGCATTGACATAATCACATGAGCTTGTCAATAGAGTCCATGGACAAAGAGCAAATAATGACGATCATAAAGCCAATGCTCTCCATACTTACGCATAGTGTGTCCATACATTTTTAAGTATTTCTCTTATTTTTATTTGAGTCCTCCAAATTATTGACCTTACCACGTGTTACTATAGCTACCAAGTGCTTCTCAAACTCGATATGTTTTGTGGTCAAATATTTCTAAGTATGCATGCCAAATGCTTTTTGTTGTTTAGTTTTGCTTATAATATGCTAAATCAAAGTCAATTAAGCATACTTTTATATTAACACCAATGATGAGTTGTTAGTTAGTCGCCCAACATAGGCGAATATAGTTTTTTACGTGTTAAAATTATGTAAGTGTATCAATGTAAGGAATTAAATTTTAAGATAGAGAACATTGGTGCTCGATTTTAACGGTTAAGAATACACCATAAAATAAAGGTCTCGGAGGTAGCACGGCCATTACCCATTATTATTTATTGGACGACAAAAAAACATTACATATAAATTAAAATTTTATCGATTGTCTTTTAGCGACTAAGAAGAAGGCTAGTAATGTCTTTGAACTTGATTGAAGTATGTACTCTCTAGTAGTAATGCAACAAAATAAGATCTTGTGGTGGAGCTTCTTATACGGTAGGATAGGATGTTAGTGTGTGTCTTGTATTTGACTTTAGGGTCAAAATAAGGGAGATGGACACATGATGGCAATTTTGTTGTTATTTATGATATTATCATGTAAAGTTATAACTGCGAATTTTTTTATCATATTGTATATTTTATGACAACATTGTCACAAAATAATCATTGTCCTATAAAAATAAATTTATCTAAAAACCGGCCACTTTCCTGTAGTATTACTACCGTGATTGTATTTTATTTATGAATAAAATTTCAAACAATCAAAAATAAATTAATTAAGTTTGGATTAACCAAAATATATATTTTTCATTACGAATAATGAATTAATTAAATTAAAATAATATTTTAATATTTAATGTAATTTTTATATCAAATGAATAGTTTTATATTAGATCTAGTGTACTGTTATTTATTTAATATAAAAGCTATATATTTGATTTCAAAATTTTAACATTGAAAAACTTCAACAATATCATATAATATAATAGAGTTTTGGTAAGAGAAATTTCATAAAATATACCTCATAAGTTATGAAATATAAAAAACGGACCTCTTAGTTACAAAATATCTAAGAATTAATTTTTGACCAAAAAAAGATAAAAATATAATTCCAGAGAATGTATTTTGTTTCTCTAACGCGGTGAATGTAGTCAAGTTTGCAGCTGGAAAGCAGGATTTCTTATTCCTTTTCGGATAGTCTGGTTATGAGTTTGTCTTCCTCGGTTTCTCCTTATGGGCAATGAATCTCACTCCTTGCAACAGTATGCGCAGATTTGCGGGTCCCACTCAAGCTCGCACACGTCGCACCGAGGACGAATCGATCCACTTGGCAGTTGTCCTTCAGGCTCCCAGTCACGGAATAGATCTTGTCCACGAAGAAGAGGACGTCGTATGCGATGGTCCGATCACAGGCTGACCCTGTAGGGACGGCCGATAAGACCTTAATATCCTTAGGCCTTTTATTATTTACTGTAGGGTTAAATTGTTAAGTCAAAGGATTAAAATATCGATATCGAGGTTTTGATTTTTTAGATATATTGTGTCACGACCCGCAAGCGATAGCTCGCCCACGAACCGCGACTGATCAACTCAAATCTGTACATAACTCATAATATAAACACATAAATTAAACATAATAAAATAGTTTGCGAAAATTCGGGGAAATTTTTCGCTTTTATAACTTAGAGTCTTATAGCGACTCCTATACAAATATGTTCCGGAACGTTTTAACAGAAGACACTAACCCCCGATTAAGAAACCCCATAGCCCAAAGGTCAAGGCAATACGTGCTCGGTCTCGGTCTTCAGTCTCGTTTCCCGCTTACCAGCTTTTCCCTTATCTACATTACCAAGGGTCATAAAACTATGAGTCGATTGACTCAGTAAGTGTGAGTCTATCTATAAAGTAAAACGACTAATGCCATGTGATGTGCAAACAAACACATAAGAATGCAGAATGCAAATACATATGATTCAAGAGCATGCCTAACGCGGGGCCTCGCTCTACGCTATCACTTGCCATTCCACAAGGTTATACAACATCCCCTGCTACAACCCTTGGAATGACAAGAAGCCAACCTCAGACTTCGAGCAGTAGTCATCAGTAGCTTAAGTGTTTTAAGAGTGTAAATTCGCCCGGCTTTTAAACGTATTGTTAGAAGAAAAAAGGGTAACGATAGGATAAATACTTAAATCTTATCTTTTAAGACTTTGTAAGAGCATTTTTAACTCTAATGCAGAAATTTAATGCAAAATGCATATTTACATTAGTAAACAATGACCGATCTCTATTTTACATCTTTTAAAGAATATTTTTAGCATATACTTTCCCACTAAACTGCCGTTACATCTATTCTTAAAATTATAGTTTTACAGTTGTAAATTGCCATTGCCTTAAAAAAAAAAAAACTTATTGCATGAAAATAAATTTGTACAAGCACTAGTGTTTACATATCAAAACAAGTGATATTTCTAATTTTGAAACTTGAGGTTATTTTTCTAACAAAAATCTCATGGATTAAATAACTTGAAACGTTGGATTTGTAATCTAGCCAACGTTTTAAACATATTTAAAATTTAACCATATTTGGTGACGTGATCTCATTAATCAGATAATAATTTACATGATTGTACTATCAATTTCATGCGTTAATTTTGGTAAATATATGTTAATATTAATAAATGGCTAAATGATCAAAATAAACGAAAAATTGGATAGTTTTTTTAAATAAAGTTTGAAATTGGCCTTTTCTAATTGAATTAGAGATATATTTTTTGTAATATACTGAAGAAAAAACGTCTACATTATTCATTTCTTAAGCAGGGATTGAAATATGCCAGGGACAAAGTTGACAAAGTTCTTCTAGCCAAAACAAAGAAAAAAAAACCCTGCTGTTACTGGGCCGGGTATTATACCGAAATAATAAAATCCGACCCATTTAAAACGCTGAATTGTTAGGTTAAAAACTCACAAAAGCCCTAAACCCAAATCTCTTTCCTTCTTCTTCGTCTTCGTCGAGACTCTAGAGCGCTGCCATGGGAAAGGTGAAGGGAAAGCACAGGTTAGACAAGTTCTACCACCTCGCGAAAGAGCACGGCTACAGATCTCGAGCCTCGTGGAAGCTCGCCCAGCTCGACGCCAAGTACGAGTTCCTCCGATCGTCTCGGTCGGTGCTCGATCTCTGCGCCGCTCCCGGAGGATGGATGCAAGTGGCGGTGCAGCGAGTTCCGGTCGGAAGCCTCGTCGTCGGAGTCGACCTCGTTCCGATCGCTCCGGTCCGCGGCGCGTCGGCGCTGCAGCAGGACATCACTCGCATCGACGAGTGTCGATCCAAGCTCCGCCGCGTGATGGAACAGTCCGGCTCCTCGGCTTTCGACCTCGTGCTCCACGACGGGTCTCCGACTGTCGGAGGTGCGTGGTCGCAGGAGGCCACTTCTCAGAACGCCCTTGTTATCGACGCCGTTAAGCTCGCTACTCACCTCCTCTCGCCCAAGGGAACTTTCATCACCAAGGTCTGCTCACCGCTTTCACTCATACCCGTTTGGATGATAAAGGCATTACATTTCTTTAGTTTAATTGTTAAAATGATAGAGTTTGAGGGTTAAATTGCTGTTTGAGTGAGATTTACCGAGTCTGAGACTCTATTTGGTCAATGTAAGGGACGATTAATAGGGTGTATTTATTATACGTTCTTTGTGGTAGTTGATGAGATATAAAGGAGTTTAGTGATACGAATATGAGTTTGAGCCTGGTTGTTTATATGCGTGCCCATGCATTTTCTCTAAGATGGTTGTTTCTTCTTTGCCTTGGTGCGTGATAGTTTTTGTTGTTGGCACTATAATATTGTTATGTTTAAGTGTCATAATTTCAGACTATAGCGTTTATATCATTATTGGCATTATATATTATAAATGTGATATGGGTGTGTACTTCACACTGACGATTTTGTATTCATTGTTTCTCTATCAGGTCTTCAGGTCGCAAGATTACGATTCTGTCAAATACTGTCTTACAAAGGTATTTTATTTCGTTCAACCTTTTGTGTGAAATCAAGTTGGAACAAACATAGTATGTTGCATCGGGTTTGGACGTGCAGTTATCTGATTACTATCGTTTCTCCTTGTGTCAGCTGTTTGAGAAGGTCGAGGTTCACAAACCCGCTGCTAGTCGTTCCACATCTGCCGAGACTTACCTTTTAGCCTTTAAGTACAAGGCTCCGGCAAAGATTGATCCTCGTCTTCTCGACGTGAAACATCTATTCCAGGGAGCTATAGAACCAATTAGAAAGGTATTAGCAATTACAGAGCTTCAACTTCTCTCTATGTTTGGTACCATGCAGTCTTATTTAGGATGATACAATTCATGTCCGTTTGCTTATATATCTGATGCATCGTTTACATAGGTGATTGATGTGCTTAGACCAAATAAGCAAAAACGATTTCGCGAGGGGTGAGCTCTCTCTATTCCTGTTTTTTTTTTTCAACATTGCTACCAGTCTAGCACTGAATCTGTAGTCGTTACTCAGTTAGATATGTAAATTATAAGCATAAGTGCGATTTTTTGCTGATTGGGGTTTACATTAGGTATGAAGACGGAGTCTCGATTCTGCGGAGGGTGTCAACGGCTGCGGAATATATTTGGTCCGTTGTTCCTCTTGATATTCTTGGCACCGTTACTTCCATAAGCTTTGATGATCCAGCTTCTTTACCCATTAAGGAAAATGATTTAACAACCGAGGAGGTATCCACTATCTTGCTGTTGCACTGTACATTGCGTTTGATCATGTTTTTTAAATTATTCCGTTTATGCTTTTCCGAGGTTTGAGAAAGTTTCTTAATATTTGCAATCTGACAGGTTAAAATCCTCTGTGATGATCTGGGTGTTTTGGGGAAACAAGACTTTAAGCACCTTTTAAAGTAAGGAAGATGGACATTTTTTTCTCCTTTACATGTCTTATACACCTTTTTTTTTGTTATTTAAATAGCTTAAATTCATGTTATCACATAGGCATCTCGTTGGTGATATTCAAAATTAATCTGAAAGTTCCCTTTTTTTTTAATCTATCTTGAAGGTGGCGAATGCAAATAAGAAAAGCCTCGACTCCTACTCCCACAAAGAAGTCTGAAGATACTGATGCCGTCAAGGAAGAAGAGGATGAAGATCAGAAAGAACTTGATCAGATGGAGGAGCTTACAAATGCTATGGAGCGCAAACAGAAACGCAAGAAAAAATTGCTTGCTAAGAAAAAAGCTAAGGTTTGGTGCTTTATTATCTAACTGTCTTTGTCTCTGCCACATTTTTTCGTCCATTTTCATCCAGATGTACATTAGTTCATGTGTGTAATCTACAAATAAGTTCATCTTTTTACTCGTATAAATACACGAGTATTTAACAAAATCTGATTGTAGAAATTGTTGTATATACTTTCTCAACTCTAGAAATTGTAGAAATATTTAATGCGTGATTTTATCATTTTTCCTTGTTAAAGTTGTCGTATGTCAGTTACATGCCGGCTGTACCGTTATTTCTCCTTTCCAAATTCAGATAGACGGAGAACGGAACTTTCCCCATCTAGTGTTTTTTTTTTTGCAATGTCTAACAGATTAATTGATTCGTTAAATTTGGTTCCAGGAAAAGGTGCGGAAGGCAACTGGGGCGAAAGATGATGGTGTGGATGACAGTTATGTTGACCGCGAGCTGTTTTCTCTCTCTTCCATCAAGGTATTCCTTCCATTAACTCAAAACTGATAAAGCTTGCTTTCCCTGATCGGGTCGTTGGTTTCAAAATCCATTAACTTCCATTATTTGATATAGCTCTCTTCTTTAACAACTTTAGTGCACCAGTTCTTTCTTTTCCAATTTATATTGAAAAAGAGGTTAATAAATCTTAAAACGAATACTCAGATGCCTAGAACGATTTTTTTTTAGATTACAAAAAAAAAAGAGCATATATTTACATGCAGAAAATTTATTGACAAAAATGTCAATAAATCTTAAAACAAATTCTTAGATGCTTCAAACGATTTTTTTTTCAGATTACCGAAAAAAAAAGACTTAAAAAAATATCTGAATGTATTTTTAACTTCACATTCTGTATATACTAATGTAAACTCGAGTTATTAAAAAAAAGAAAAAAAAATATACAAATAAATAGTAAAAAAAATTACTAAAGTTACACATTAATATTAGAAAAAAATTAATTTAAAAAATATTGCGCATTTATGAAAACATCTGTAATTGTGTTGATTTCTTTTCAAACTTCGTTATGTGAGATGATCAAATGATAAATAAAATTGTTACCATTAATGTATTTTATATATTTACTTTAAGCTTAAGATATTATTTTAATAACATTTACAAAATTTGGACTTTTAATTTATTTGTTTCACTTTAATTGTAATGTTTTGTGTATTAAAATATTAGTATTATAATTGTAGTGCAATTATGAAGATAATCAAAATGAATCACACCAACGAGTGTGATATATATTCGATATTAAAAAAAAGGATTATGAAAAGAAATATTTGATAAGAATGGGTTAAAATAATTGTCTATGTTATCGTCATAGCTTTATTTGTATTACGAGACATATACAATGATATATATATATATATATATATTTATATATATGTTCAAGTATTACAAACATAATTAATATATATGATTCATATAATATTTATCTATTATAATAAAACCATATGATTATAATGTCTAAAAAGTTTAAAAGTGATTTTTTGAAAGAAATGAAAAAGGAAAGAAATAAAGTTAAAAAGGTGAATGCTTTAACCCTAATGCTTTAACCCTATAGGCTACATAATAAAGAGCACACACTGACACACTCAACGCTCCAAAATAAAGAGCACGCACTGACACACTCAACGCTCTGCTACTATTATAATGCTTTAACCCTAATGCTTTAACCCTATAGGTTACCTAAGCTAGCTACGTCCATTCACCTCCCATCCTTGGACCACCGGAAAACCTCTGCTACTCTCCTCAAAACCTGGTGGTACATCTCTTCTCTGGTAAAAACCAAACTTATTAGATCTTTATTAAACTCGTAATACAGTGAAAATAATATTCTTAATAATATCGGTGAAAGAAAAACAGCTTTAGAAGCAATGTCGTACTTCCATAACTTGATAGAATATTCGTGAAGTTATGCATTCAAATTCAACTCACGGATAAACTTTTTCTAATAGAAATCGACCACTTGAAAGAAAAATCCAAATCATACATAAGTTATTAAGTTGATGATAATAATAATTAAATAATAAAATCAAAGGAAGGCGTGCCGAATCTTGATTTGTCATGAGGTAGATGAATAGATATTATTAAATCCGTCCCACGCATTGAATTTTCTGTAACTACCGACATCTCTTGTCTTTTCTGTTTGACTTGGTCTCTCCCATTTTATTTAAAAAAAAGGAAATAAATAAGGGTATAGTGAATGTTGAAATACTACAACACCCCCAAATTTTTTTTGTCACAGTGTGCTGTCAAACAAATTGTATTTTTGATATTTCGGGTAAATTTTTTCTCTTTTAGCTGAGTTGTGTACATTATATATTCATCCACGTGGATTAATGCATGCATACACAGATACCAATATTTAAAAAACAACTCATATGAAACCAATGTTTTAAAAGGCGTAAACGGTATTCGAGGCGATTTCTGTTTTTGAGGCAAGGCGTAAGCCTCAAGGCGTATCGAGGCGTAAGCCTCGAAAGATAGGCATAAATTAATTTTTTTGTATAATCTGGAATCATCCCAAAATAAATTTAGACTGATAATGCTAAGTTTTAACCTTCATATACTAGTTTAACAATGAAAACCCAAAAAAACCTTAATCTACGTTTTAGACCAATTTTAGAGTAATCTATATTAGATAACAAAAACCCTGAAATACTAGTTTTAGACTTACGATTCAGGTTATATGTTAAAAAAAACCTAATTTACGTTTTATCTGGAAAAAAACCCAAAAAAGGCCCAGAAAAAGCCCAAACTTTTAAATTGGGCCTTAAAAAAAAAAAAAACTGCCCTATTTCATGCGTTTCTGGGCGAAATTTTTCAGGGCTTACGCATAAGGCGCACGCCTAAAGTCAAAAGGCGCAAGTTGACTTTTTTTTTTTCCAGGCTTAAGCCTTGAGGCTTTTTCCGACCGCCTCGCCTCAAGAAGGCGCGCCTTGAAAACGCCTTTTTAAACAATGTATGAAACCATCATTTACAAAATGAATAAAAAACATAACCAATAATGTATATCAAATTACATGATTTTAACATACATCGCTTATATTTTCTATCTCAATCCCATTAAAAAAAACCTGTCTCATTCTCTTTATATATTAATAATAATAAACGCACTCATACATATTATTGAACTAATTCATTATTATCAAATTTTCAATTATCAATGACATAATATTTTAATTGGTAATTAAAGATTTGCATCCTATAGGTGATATAATTTTTATTTTCCTCATATATAATGATCATATAACAGCATATAGAAAGATATATGAAGTAGTTGAGAATTAAAAAATAAAGTTAAATAATAATAGTAATAATAATAATAATAATAGGCGGTTGTAGAATTTGCCATGTGTGTAAGAAAATATACAAATACTAGATCTTTTATATATATATATATATATATATATATATATATATATATATATATATATATATATATATATAAAGACAATTCATTTTTAAGGTTTATGTGATAAATATATCTATATATATATATTGTTAAACCGCTACTCAATTTTTTTTTATTTATGTAAAATTATAAATAATCTTCTAATTTGTTTTATTTCTATCAATTACGTCTCAGTGATTTATATTATCTATTCATTTGATAAAATTAATAATTATACTCGCTATCATTTTACGATTAAAGTATATTCTAACATGTTAAAAATTCATGTAAACTCAAGTTATTAAAAAAAATAAAATAAAAATAAAATATACAAATAAATAGTAAAAAAAATTACTAAAGTTACACATTAATATTAGAAAAAAATTAATTTAAAAAATATTGTGCATTTATGGAAACATCTGTAATTGTGTTGATTTCTTTTCAAACTTCGTTATGTGAGATGATCAAATGATAAATAAAATTGTTACCATTAATGTATTTTATATATTTACTTTAAGCTTAAGATATTATTTTAATAACATTTACAAAATTTGGACTTTTAATTTATTTGTTTCAATTTAATTGTAATGTTTTTGTGTATTAAAATATTAGTATTATAATTGTAGTGCAATTATGAAGATAATCAAAATGAATCACACCAACGAGTGTGATATATATTCGATAATAAAAAAAAAGGATTACGAAAAGAAATATTTGATAAGAATGGGTTAAAATAATTGTCTATGTTATCGTCATAGCTTTATTTGTATTACGTGACATATACAATGATGATATATATATATATATATTTATATATATGTTCAAGTATTACAAACATAATTAATATATATGATTCATATAATATTTATCTATTATAATAAAACCATATGATTATAATGTCTAAAAAGTTTAAAAGTGATTTTTTGAAAGAAATGAAAAAGGAAAATAATAAAGTTAAAAATGTGAATGCTTTAACCCTAATGCTTTAATCCTATAGGCTACATAATAAAGAGCACACACTGACACACTCAACGCTCCAAAATAAAGAGCACACTGACACACTCAACGCTCTGCTACTATTATAATGCTTTAATCCTATAGGCTACCTAAGCTAGCTACGTCCATTCACCTCCCATCCTTGGACCACCGGAAAACCTCTGCTACTCTCCTCAAAACCTGGTGGTACATCTCTTCTCTGACATCACTCGTGTTTACAAACAAACTAGAAAATATATAACATGACATACACATATAGATAATTAAAAAAAATATTTTTTTTGTATGATGTTACTTTTAAATTTGAACCAAATAACTAAATGTTATATATTGTGCGTTTATTTATTTTAAATATAACATTATTGGTTAGAAATTATACAACTTAGATGAATATAAGTTATAGTGTAATAAATAGAAAAATATTTAAATTATTAAAATAATAGAGTTATGATAAATATGTTTTTGTTGTTAAAAATGGAGTAATGAGTTAGAGATGAAAGATTGTTTGTTTGATGTGATAGAAATTATAATTTAGAGTGTCAGTGTTAAAGATGATCTTAATGTAAGTCAATTTTTCTACTTGATTGAACAAAAAGGGAGCATATAAATAAATGGAATAGTAAAAAACAATAATACGTATTAGTGTGGATACATGAAGGGCACCCAAATTGTTTTTATAAATGTAAGTAAGGTAAAAATAAAAATGAATGAAATGCCCAAGTTAAATAAATGAAATGATACAAAATAATATGTATTTATAGATGTATCAACTATCAAGTATCAACCGAATAATTGGAGGGAGAAATATGAAGAGGAATAAAAAGAGGGCTTGACTAATTTGGAGCTACGAAATTTCAAGAAGATTAGTGGGAATCCCTATCCTGAACAAACAATCAAAGTTATGACAAAAGTAATACGAACTATGTGTCAGAAATTTACTTATGTTGTGAATTATTTAGATTTAGCTAGGAGCTAAAACATTAGTAGGCTAATAATCTCTGTAGCGTTTGAAAGAGGACTCACGTGAAATTCGTAACCCTCACCAACTTTGGTGTATTGTGGCGGACGTGACACCAATGTAAATATGCTCCAAAATAGTTGAACTCTACAAGATTATTATTATTTTTAGAAACTCTTCCAGATTATATCGTTACCAACAAAAGATATCTTTATTATCTTAGTCTTATTTTTTTTGGTTTGGTTTGTTACGCTACAGAAGCTGGTTCTTTACCTATAAAAAATGATGGTATACACACAGAAACAATCCTTTGCTATTTACTCTCCACCTATCATGAGCTCCCTTGAAATCACATTTTTAAAAATTTTATTCTCTTATAATCAGGTTAAGTCTATTATGAAGACAGTTGATAGCAAATAGCAAAGGATTGTAAGATAATAAAATTTTATTCTCTTATAATCTGATTATAAGATAATAAAATTTTTAAAAATGTGATTTCAAGGGAGCTCATGATAGGTGGAGAGTAAATAGCAAAGGATTGTTTCTGTGTGTATACCATCATTTTTTATAGGTAAAGAACCAGCTTCTGTAGCGTAACAAACCAAACCAAAAAAAATAAGACTAAGATAATAAAGATATCTTTTGTTGGTAACGATATAATCTGGAAGAGTTTCTAAAAATAATAATAATCTTGTAGAGTTCAACTATTTTGGAGCATATTTACATTGGTGTCACGTCCGCCACAATACACCAAAGTTGGTGAGGGTTACGAATTTCACGTGAGTCCTCTTTCAAACGCTACAGAGATTATTAGCCTACTAATGTTTTAGCTCCTAGCTAAATCTAAATAATTCACAACATAAGTAAATTTCTGACACATAGTTCGTATTACTTTTGTCATAACTTTGATTGTTTGTTCAGGATAGGGATTCCCACTAATCTTCTTGAAATTTCGTAGCTCCAAATTAGTCAAGCCCTCTTTTTATTCCTCTTCATATTTCTCCCTCCAATTATTCGGTTGATAGTTGATACATCTATAAATACATATTATTTTGTATCATTTCATTTATTTAACTTGGGCATTTCATTCATTTTTATTTTTACCTTACTTACATTTATAAAAACAATTTGGGTGCCCTTCATGTATCCACACTAATACGTATTATTGTTTTTTACTATTCCATTTATTTATATGCTCCCTTTTTGTTCAATCAAGTAGAAAAATTGACTTACATTAAGATCATCTTTAACACTGACACTCTAAATTATAATTTCTATCACATCAAACAAACAATCTTTCATCTCTAACTCATTACTCCATTTTTAACAACAAAAACATATTTATCATAACTCTATTATTTTAATAATTTAAATATTTTTCTATTTATTACACTATAACTCATATTCATCTAAGTTGTATAATTTCTAACCAATAATGTTATATTTAAAATAAATAAACGCACAATATATAACATTTAGTTATTTGGTTCAAATTTAAAAGTATCATCATACAAAAAAAATATTTTTTTTTAATTATCTATATGTGTATGTCATGTTATATATTTTCTAGTTTGTTTGTAAACACGAGTGATGTCAGAGAAGAGATGTACCACCAGGTTTTGAGGAGAGTAGCAGAGGTTTTCCGGTGGTCCAAGGATGGGAGGTGAATGGACGTAGCTAGCTTAGGTAGCCTATAGGGTTAAAGCTTACCTTTTAGCCTTTAAGTACAAGGCTCCGGCAAAGATTGATCCTCGTCTTCTCGACGTGAAACATCTATTTCAGGGAGCTATAGAACCAATTAGAAAGGTATTAGCAATTACAGAGCTTCAACTTCTCTCTATGTTTGGTACCATGCAGTCTTATTTAGGATGATACAATTCATGTCCGTTTGCTTATATATCTGATGCATCGTTTACATAGGTGATTGATGTGCTTAGACCAAATAAGCAAAAACGATTTCGCGAGGGGTGAGCTCTCTCTATTCCTGTTTTTTTATTTTCAACATTGCTACCCGTCTAGCACTGAATCTGTAGTCGTTACTCAGTTAGATATGTAGATTATAAGCATAAGTGCGATTTTTTTGCTGATTGGGGTTTACATTAGGTATGAAGACGGAGTCTCGATTCTGCGGAGGGTGTCAACGGCTGCGGAATATATTTGGTCCGTTGTTCCTCTTGATATTCTTGGCACCGTTACTTCCATAAGCTTTGATGATCCAGCTTCTTTACCCATCAAGGAAAATGATTTAACAACCGAGGAGGTATCCACTATCTTGCTGTTGCACTGTACATCGTGTTTGATCATGTTTTTTAAATTATTCCGTTTATGCTTTTCCGAGGTTTGAGAAAGTTTCTTAATATTTGCAATCTGACAGGTTAAAATCCTCTGTGATGATCTGGGTGTTTTGGGGAAACAAGACTTTAAGCACCTTTTAAAGTAAGGAAGATGGACATTGTTTTCTCCTTGTTTACATGTCTTATACACGTTTTTTTTTTTTTTATATTATCACATAGGCATCTCTTTGGTGATATTTAAAATTAATCTGAAAGTTCTCCTTTTTTTTAATCTATCTTGAAGGTGGCGAATGCAAATAAGAAAAGCCTTGACTCCTTCTCCCACAAAGAAGTCAGAAGATACTGATGCCGTTAAGGAAGAAGAGGATGAAGATCAGAAAGTACTTGATCAAATGGAGGAGCTTACAAATGCTATGGAGCGTAAACAGAAACGCAAGAAAAAATTGCTTGCTAAGAAAAAAGCTAAGGTTTGGTGCTTTATTATCCAACTGTCTTCGTCTCTGCCACATTTTTCCCCCCATTTTCATCCAGATGTACATTAGTTCATGTGTGTAATCTACAAATAAGTTCATCTTTTTACTCGTATAAATATACGAGTATTTAACAAAATCTGATTGTAGAAATTGTTGTATGTACTTTCTTAACTCTAGATTCACAATGCATTAATCACGGCCTCAAATATTTAATGCCACGGCCCTAGTTTCGTGATTTTATCATTTTTCCTTGTTAAAGTTGTCGTATTTCAGTTACATACCGGCTGTACCGTTATTTCTCCATTCCAAATTCAGATAGACGAAGAACAAAACTTTCCCCATCTAGTTTTTTTTTTTTTTTTTGCAATGTCTAACAGATTAATTGATTCGTTAAATTTGGTTCCAGGAAAAGGTGCGGAAGGCAACTGGGGCGAAAGATGATGGTGTGGATGACAGTTATGTTGACCGCGAGCTGTTTTCTCTCTCTTCCATCAAGGTATTCCTTCCATTAACTCAAAACTGATAAAGCTTGCTTTCCCTGATCGGGTCGTTGGTTTCAAAATCCATTAACTTCCATTATTTGATATAGCTCTCTTCTTTAACAACTTTAGTGCACAAGTTCTTTCTTTTCCAATTTATAGTAACCACTCATTTTTACAACATTGTTTTTTTTCCATCATTATACAAATGCTAATCTACTATTGCCGGTGGATAATTATATTCGCTAACCACCTTTATTTTCAACCTTTATTTTGACTTGATGTACATTTGAGCTGCAAGTGATGACAAATTTGTGCACACACCGTACGCCACAATATACACAAGAAAAAGAACGTTGCTGATGATTTTTCTTTCCTTCTTTTTCTGACTTGCTTTATGCCTTCAGGGAAAGAAAGACCTCGTTGCAATTGATTCGACGGAATATGACGAAGAGAATGGTAATTTCATTGATAGTGATGATGATAATGAAGAATTCCATGACACCCAAGAAGAGTCGATGAGCGATGGAGACTCTGATGAAGAGAGGCAAAGGTTTTAATTTTATTTAACTCTTATCATCTACGTCTTTACTTTCCTGTTTCTGATATTAATGATCATTTCATGATATAATTCCCAGATACACCAAGCAAATGGAAAACTATATGGATCAGGCATACGAACTGTACATATCCAAGAAGGATGGAAGTTCAAAGCAGAGAAAGCGTGCAAAAAAACTTCACTCTGAAGACAATCTCGAGGTATAGAAAAAAAAAATATTAAAGTCAAGTTGAACTATAACATGGCCTCAGAAAACTAAAATCTGTTTTTTTTATTAATACAGGGTAGCGATGAAGATGAAGAAATTGCGGAGCCGGACTACGATTCAGACAAGGCACATGGCGACCAAGAAGCAAATCCTTTGATGATACCGCTCGTCGACGAGGCAGAACCAACCCAAGAAGAAATAACAAACAAATGGTTTAGTCAGGACATTTTCGCCGAAGCCGTGGACGACGGCGATCTGAAGCGGTTCGACAGTGATGACGAAATGCAAGTCGTCGCGGAGCCAGAGAATAAACTCCTCGTCCCCAAAAAACCCGCCAAGAAAAAAGAGAAAAAGATTTCTAGGCCCGCCTCGAATAATCTTCTTCCAAGTCAACAAGAAGAAGAAGGAGAGGGTTTTGAGGTTGTCTCGGCCCCAGAAACCGACTCCTCGAGCAGCGACGAATCAGACATTGACGACGACACGAAAGCCCACATTCTCGGCGTCGCAAAGAAGATGCTGAGGAAAAAGATGAGGAACAACATCCTTGACGACGCTTATAACAAGTACATGTTCGTGTTAGGATTTTAAATCCCTAAAAGAAATCCTAATCCAATTCAAGAGAAACCAAATCATAGATCTTAATAGCGGAAGCGTACCTGAATCCATGGATTGCAAACATCAAGATTTGGGATGATCTTCTGATTGCAGTTTGCCTGAGTCTGGAGAATTCTTGTTGATGGGGATACAAGAAAATTATCGTACGTTCTGCAATCAGGGACCTACCCTGTTATTAATAACTGCCAGGCAGTTACTAATAACTATTGCTTATTTCTAATTTGGCCCCTCATCAAATTAGATTAGCACTTATGGTAGCCACATAATAACTTCATGACAAATATGTCCTTAAGTCACAAACTTTATTCTAAATTAGACCACATCAATTTTGACTTAATTAATAATGACCCAACACATTTATTTAATGACATTAGTAGTCCCAAAATTATTCCAACAATCTCCCACTGGACTACGCATGTATAAAATAAATGTGTCACCCTTAGCGCGCATAAAATGTTTGTCATTATCATGATGTGACATATTACAATCTCGTCCATCAATTACATCAATATAGGATCAAAGTTGTTTTCGTTGTATCATCACAACTAAACACGTCAATGGTCACATACATCAATATAATCAAATGACATAGATCAATCATGAATATGTGGTAGATAAAATTATATGCAAGGTGATCTATTCATATCAATTTTATCCGATCCTACTTTAAAGAGATCAAACTTTATCCTGAATATGCAAAATGTAATAAACTAATACCATAAATCTGATCAGAAACAATAAATATGTGTGTTTACAAACAACACAAGCAAACATAAAGCACACAACATAAATAAAACAAATAAACAAACTCCCACCGAATCTAGATATCCTGAAGCTCTACAACACCCATATGAGAAGTGTGTTCGTGAAAGACCTTCGGTGGTAGACCCTTTGTAAGAGGGTCCGCTATCATGGAGTTTGTTCCTAAATGCTCTATGTAAATCTGTCCACTTTGCACTCTTTCCTTAACAACTAAGAACTTGATGTCGATATGTTTCGACTTCGTCGAGCTCCTGTTGTTGTTGGAATACATTACGGCTGATTTATTGTCACAATATAACTTAAGCGGCCTTTCAATTCCTTCCACAATACGCAGCCCCGTGACAAAATTCATCAGCCATATACCGTGGTTGGATGCCTCATAACATGCTACGAATTCTGCTGCCATGGTGGATGAAGTTATAAGAGTCTGTTTTGCACTCTTCCATGATATAGCTCCACCACCCAACAAATAGACATAGCCTGATGTGGATCTCCTACTATCTTGGCATCCCGCAAAATCGGAGTCAGAATAACCAATGATCTCCAAATGGTCTGACCTCCTATATGTGAGCATGTGATCTTTTGTTCTTTTCAAGTACCTCTTGACTCGTTTGGCTGCTTTCCAATGATCCATACCTGGATTGCTTAAGTATCTGCCTAAAACTCCAACAATATACGCAATATCCGGACGCGTACAAACCTGAGCATACATAAGACTCCCAATTGCCGAAGCATAGGGAACCTTATCCATTTCTTGAATCTCAAGATTTCCTTTTGGGCATTGATCGAGACTGAATTTGTCTCCTTTAGCGACAGGGGTGTCTCCTGGTTTACAATCATACATGCCAAATCTTTTGAGCACTTTATCGATGTAGCTCTTTTGTGATAATCCAAGTAAACCTCGAGAACGGTCTCGGTAAATCTGGATTCCTAATACAAAAGAGGCATCACCAAGATCTTTCATCTCAAATTGATTCGATAGAAATTTCTTGGTTTCATGTAACATGCATTTATCGTTAGTGGTAAGTAGTATGTCATCGACATATAAAACCAGGAACATATGTTTAGATCCACTGAACTTGTGATACACACAATCATCAACAACATTGCTCTCAAAACCATACGAGAGAATCACTTGATGAAATTTGTGGTACCATTGACGGGAAGCTTGCTTTAGTCCATAAATGGATTTTGTCAATTTGCAAACCATCTTCTTTGGGTCTCCCAACACAAAGTTTTCAGGTTGCACCATATAGATTGTTTCTTCAATGTCTCCATTGAGAAACGCCGTCTTGACATCCATTTGATGGAGTTCCATATCAAAATGTGCAACAAGTGCCATGATTGTCCGAAAAGAGTCCTTTGATGAAACCGGAGAAAATGTCTCTTTAAAGTCAATCCCTTCCTTTTGAGTATAACCTTTTGCTACAAGACGAGCTTTATACCTCTCCACATTACCCTTCGAATCCCTTTTGGTTTTAAAAATCCATTTGCAACCAATAGGTTTCTTTCCTTCAGGCAATGGGACAAGCTCCCAAACTTTATTGTCTTGCATAGACTTATACTCTTCATTCATCGCTTCAATCCACTTTACAGAGTTTGTATCATTCATGACATTTTGGAAGTTAACAGGGTCATCTTCCATCACACCACAACCATCCTCATTTTCGAGAAGAAAAACTATGTAATCATCTGGTATAGCATTTCTCCTTTCTCTAGTGGATCGCCGCAAAGGCACTTGATCTTGAGGTTGTTGAGTTTGAACCTCAGGTGGTTGAATGACAAAGTCTTGTTGCTCTTGATTGATGACAGGAACAGAATCCTGAACATTATCAAAAGCAACTGGAATAGGAATCAAACTTTCCTCAATAGGAATTGTTGAGTCCGAATCCTCCTGAAAGACAAAGTCTTTTTCTTTATTTCTCCCACCAAACTCAATATCCTCAAAGAACGTTGCAGTTCCCGTCTCAAAGATTGTCTTAACTTTAGGATCATAAAACTTATACCCCCTTGATCGCTCAGGGTACCCAATAAAGTAGCTGCTTACTGTTTTGGTATCCAATTTCTTTTCACTCGGCCTATAAGGCCTTGCTTCAGCAGGACAACCCCAAATATGAAAATGCTTTAAACTAGGCTTTCGCCCGGTCCAAAGCTCATAAGGTGTTTTAACAGCGGCTTTAGTTGGTACCCTATTTAAAATGTAGGCTGCGGTCTTCAGTGCCTCTCCCCAGAGTGATTCTGGTAAGGTTGAATGACTAATCATACTCCTTACCATATCCATAAGAGTCCGGTTTCGTCTTTCAGCAACACCGTTCATTCTGGGCGACCCAGGCATAGTGTACTGTGGGACGATACCACACTCATCTAGGTATCTGGCAAATGGTCCCGGACGTTGTTCACCTGAGCCGTCATATCTACCATAGTACTCACCACCACGGTCAGATTTGACTTTCTTTATCCTTTTGTTGAGTTGGTTTTCAACTTCGGCTTTAAACGATTTGAACACATCCAATACTTGGGACTTTTCATGAATAAGAAAAATGTATGCATATCTTGAATAGTCGTCTATGAATGATACAAAATATTGTTGACCATTCCAAGAAGGAGTAGGAAACGGTCCACAAATGTCTGTATGTATCAACTCTAAGACGTCTGTTTCCCTTAATGCACCTATTTTCTTCTTTATAGTCTGTTTTCCTTTGATACATGCAACACATACATCAAAGTCCGAAAAATCAATTTGATCCAAAATTCCTTCGGAAACAAGCCTTTCATTTCTATTTCTAGAAATGTGACCTAATCGCTTGTGCCATAAAGAACTTGAATTCTCATTGCTTAATTTGCGCTTAGTACCACGTGATTCCACATTCAAGGTTTCATTATAAGAAGCAACAGTTTCAAGCATATAAAGATTGTCATAAATAAGAAGTGAACTGGTCCCAACAACTTTAGAATTAATAGATAAACTGAACTTACTGTCTTCAAATGAACAACAATATCCTAATTTGTCCAAATAAGAAACAGAAACCAAATTCCGTCTAAACGAAGGTACAACAAAAGTATCTATTAAATCCAAATAATAACCAGTACTTAATAACAATCTAAAATGCCCAATTGCTTCCACATCTACCGACTTGCCATCACCAACATAGATGCGTCTTTCGGCATCACTTGGCCTTCGGTAGCTCAGGCAACCCTGCATCGAAACACTTATGTTAGAAGTAGCACCAGAATCTAACCACCAAGTGTTTCTAGGTACTGAAGCCAAATTAACCTCAGAACAGACTAAAGCAAGGAATGTACCTTTCTTCTTACGCCATATGCGATACTTAGGACATTCCTTCTTCTCGTGTCCATGCTTCTTGCAAAAGAAACAACCCTCTGGAAGCTCCTGTTGGGCTTGTTTCTTTAGTGCCGGACCTTTATCTTTAGCAGCCTCATTTTTCCTCTTGAGATTCTGACTTTTAGAGGTACTTGCGAAATGAGCACTTTCAGTCTTATCTTGCTTCAATCTTTCCTCCTCTTGAACACAAAATGAAATGAGCTCGTTAAGAGACCATTTCTCTTTCTGGCAGTTATAACTGACCTGAAATTGACTGAATTTAGGAGGGAGAGATATAAGGACTAAATGGACAAGCAAGTCATCCGATAACTCAAGTTTGAGTCCTTTCAACTTTGAAGCAATATGAGACATTTCCATAATGTACTCCCTTATGTTTTCATTGCCCTTGAACTTCATTGAAATAAGCTTCTTTAAAAGAGTGCTCGTTTCAGCCTTATCGCTCTTTTCAAAGCGCTTTTCGATTTCGGCAAGAAAATCTTTGGCATTGGTGATCTGTTCAGACACCGCACCCCTAAAAGCTTCAGGTATGCCGCGCTTGATGATCATAAGACTCATTCGGTTAGAACGGTCCCATTTCTCATAGATCCGCCTATCATCGGCGGAACTAGCATCCGTAAGAGAAGCCGGCTTATCCATTCTAAGCGATAAGTCAAGATCCATGCAGCCAAGAACAATCATCATGTTCTCCTTCCAATCCTTAAAGTTGTTACCATTAAGGACCGGAACCGAATTGAGATTAGCAGATACAGTAGCAACAGCTGAAATAGAACAATACAATCACATAAACATATATACACACAAAAATTAACTTAATAAGCAATAAAATTCAAATAATGGTAAATCCCATCTCAAGATACCTAATGCAACATCAATATCAAGTCTTTGGACAATAATATTAACTGCTAATGGTAATCTTGTTGTAATGATCAAACACTAACAATAAGGCTCGTAAAAAAATTAATCTATCTTTGGATCGATCAATTATTCACAAGTAAAACTTTACTATTGTTACATGTTTATCATCACAAATATGTATATGTAATTTGGCCAGTCACTAATCTTCCTTTGGGCCGACTAGTATCCGCATAAATTAACACACACATAACATCCAAAATTCTTCATAAATAATCTACACAAGAGAGGTCACTTTGGCGACATTTTTGTTTCAATTATATATTAAGAATAATGGAGAGAAAAAAAAAAATATCTAATACACCATTAATTTGAATTACCACAACATAATGTCATATATGCTCATATGACTCTGGATGTAAATTTTGAAGATACAAAATTTTAATAGCTAATGCATATACAACCGAAGTACAGTTGAATGGTTTAAAAAAAAAAATAAAGCTAAAGCTATAGACTGAATCCATTATTACGCAAAGCAAAGGAAGAAAAAACAGTCACTGACACACGCCATTAATGTGACAGATCCTACCGATTCAATGCCATATGCGATGATATATTATAACTAATACTTTGTAATCGCAAAAAGTCAAAACAACTATATTGCAAAAAATATTACCGCCAAATAACAAAGGAACGTAATATTTCCATAAATATGCTACACACAATCTTAATTTCACGTATGACAAAAAAATGACTACAATTTCAAAGCCGAATCAAACCAGAGTGCGATAAAAAAAAAAAAAAAAAAAGATACGCATGTGCACACGTATAAAACATCAGCGATAATCACCCCAGAGTCACTAAAACCATTTAATATCGAGAAAGGCAATTCAAACATAATTCTCAAGAATTAAATCAGGTTGCTCTGATACCAATTGTTAGGATTTTAAATCCCTAAAAGAAATCCTAATCCAATTCAAGAGAAACCAAATCATAGATCTTAATAGCGGAAGCGTACCTGAATCCATGGATTGCAAACATCAAGATTTGGGATGATCTTCTGATTGCAGTTTGCCTGAGTCTGGAGAATTCTTGTTGATGGGGATACAAGAAAATTATCGTACGTTCTGCAATCAGGGACCTACCCTGTTATTAATAACTGCCAGGCAGTTACTAATAACTATTGCTTATTTCTAATTTGGCCCCTCATCAAATTAGATTAGCACTTATGGTAGCCACATAATAACTTCATGACAAATATGTCCTTAAGTCACAAACTTTATTCTAAATTAGACCACATCAATTTTGACTTAATTAATAATGACCCAACACATTTATTTAATGACATTAGTAGTCCCAAAATTATTCCAACAGTTCGATGACGAGGGTTTGCCCAAGTGGTTCTTGGACGAGGAGTCGAAGCATCGCCAGCCTATAAAGCCCGTGACGAAAGAGGAGATTGAGGCCATCAAAGCTCAGTTCAAGGAGATCAATACCCGTCCGACGAAGAAGGTAGCGGAGGCAAAGGCGAGGAAGAAGAGGGTCGCGATGAGGAAGCTCGAGAAGGTTCGAAAGAAGGCCAACGTGATATCGGACCAGACCGAGATCTCCGACCGGTCGAAGATGAAGCAGATTGAGAAGCTGTACAAGAAGGCAACCCCGAAGAGGCCCGAGAAGGAATACGTGGTAGCGAAGAAAGGGGTTCAAGTGAGGACCGGGCCCGGTAAAGTGCTGGTGGATCGGAGGATGAAGAAGGACCTGAGAGCGATGAAGTCGAAGAAGGGAAAGGACGGAAAAGGAGGTTCGAAAAAGGGAAAGGGAAATGGAAAGGGAAACTCGAAGTCTTCGAAGACTAACAATGGGTTTGCCAAGTCTCCGGCGGGGAAGACCGGAAAAATGGGCGGCAGAGGTAAAAAACCAGGCAGGGCATGAATAACACCAGATCATTTTGACAAAAAGGTTTGACCTCTATGTTGTCTTTTTCTAGGTAGGCCAACAATTTTGCTCCCAAATTTTCTTTATTTGTGTTGAAAAGTTTTCCTGAATTCTTCGTAATAGAGATATGCAACAACACACTTTATTCTTATAATTAAAATTATAAAAGTTTGTTTTGTCTTTACGAGATACAGGTTTACCGTAGTTTTTAATGAATCGTGCAGTAAACTCTGGAACTGTGAAGTGTTTCATTTTACTATAAATGACTACCAAAATAAGGAGGTTCATTTTTACAATCGAAACTTAGGTTAGGGTGATTTATGTGCAGGAAAAAAAATAAAATAAAAACGGTGTATAGAAACTTCTCTTTTAAAGCATGCAATTGGAAATAATAAACCCTGGCATTAAATTGTTCTATTTTTTAATCTTTAATTTTATTATGACCGACTAAAATAGGAAAATGACTAATATTGTTTTTAAATTTAGAAACCCAAGTATTCCATCTAGCGCTGAAAATATAAAAACCATCGGTTTTTAGTAAAATTAGACCACTCGATGGTTTCCCAACCAACCATAAATCATCTTTGAAGTTTGAACAATATGAAAGCAGTATTCTTTGAATTAAATTGATTTAGACGGTATTTGTTTAATTAGATAATAACATTTTTAACTTGATGATCATAATTAAGAAAAAAAAAAGTAGTACATAAACTTAAACAAAATTGTTTCAACGTACAACGTCAAATTGTTCGGTCTATATTTTTGTACTTGTTCAATTTAAGTTAGTAAAGCCACGTGATCGGTCACTCTGTTATCTTCATCTAAAGATCTTCCTTGAAATATTCTCCTCCTCGCCATCGTCGCCTGCAACATTACAATATCTTACACGTATCAAAGTCCACAGCTATTAATAATAAAACATGGGAATGGAATGTTAAAATACCAAGTTCAACCCAAAGTCCCTGAATGTTCCAATTACGACGTATTCTTATATTTAAATAGCTTATTACTAGTATGCCAATAACTAACAATATTAACCGGTCTATTCGATATAAATAATTTAAGAAATATAGATTGGACTAACCTTATTTTCCCAATTTGTGAAAATTATGACTAGAGAAAGAAGAAGTGATTGTAGAAATGAACCAAGCACAATCCCAACCCAAAGTCCCGTTCCTCTGAAGTCAAACCAAAATCCGAGTGTGACCGAGATGGGAATTCCGGCGAAATAGTAGGCTCCAAGGTTGACAAAGGCTCCCAAATCTTGCCATCCACATCCTCTGGCGATTCCCGAGAGGACACAATGTAAGCTATCGAATACGACCCCAATGCAAATTAGAGCGGCCATTGAGGTCACGTATTTCATGATTTCCTCGTCATTACTAAAAAGGTGACCCAAAACGCTACGGCCGACAAAGAGAGTCGAGCTCATGAGGAGAGCCTCTGAGACCGCAAGTGACATGACTGACTGCACGACGAGCCGAGCTGCTCGGGGATTACCGCCTCCTAATTCATTTGCCACTCTCGTGCTATTCGTAAAACAAAATAATATATAAAATAAATCGCTAGTGTTTGAACATGTCAAGAATATCATGTCAGAAAAATATGAAGAAGCCGAACAAGATTTATAAGGTCACAAGTTACGCTTTGTCGAATTTGACTCATGTTAAGTGAGCTCAAAGCTAGAGTCAGCATCATATTAATAATCAAGCACCAAAAATAAAAAGGTCACGTGTTTAATTCTCCATGCTATAGCAACAATTGTTAAGGACGTCCCACGTGGAACAGATAAAAAGACCGAACAAAACATATAAGGTAATTTATATATTATAGTTTTTTAATTTTTAATTTTTATTGAGCTACATGATAGAATGAATAAAGATGAGTATGCCTCAAATAATTAACCGTAATTACCTTGCAGCCGCGCTAAGTCCTTCGGGTATTGTGTAAAGGGTAGTGATGGTTGATAAACTGTTTTCATGAAAGACAAATATAAGATATCAATTATTCATAAATGATTCTATATATGCTGAAAAATAACAAAACTAAAATTTATCACGTATAAATAGGACTAATAATTGATAATACGTAATTTTTTTAAATTGATTTAGAAACAGAGAAACTCAATTTGAAATATATATCATTTTTTTAATCGGTCACAATTAATTTATGTTTATATTTTTATCCATATGAAATGAATTATATGTCTATGTAACAACATTTGGTTTAAATTTTATATAAAATAAATTTTTTAGTTGATATAGGAAAACACAATCCACTGCATTTGAAACATAAAACAAAGGGAAATAATTCACTTCCATTCTCTGTAGAATGGCGGAAGAAATATTCTCTCACTCTCAAACATTTTATTCACAAACCAATGCTAAAATCAAGCCAGATCACATTCCCTCTCATTTTTCATTCCAACTTTGTCTCACTAAGGCAAAGTCATGCCAAATTTCCATCCCACTTCTCTCTCTTGATTTCTTCTCCCACACACACATTTGAAACAGAAAACAAAGGGAAATAATTCACTTTCATTCTCTCTATACACTACTACAAATTAGTATATTGGGTGCGGAAGGGTATTAGATGCGACATGTCGCACCTAAAAGTCGCACCTAAGCCCATATTAGGTGCGACATGTCGCATCGGATACTCATCCGGATGACTAAAAATTTCGCTAATGTTTAGTGCTATTCGGTGCGACATTGTCGCACCTAATATGAATTTGTCGCACCTAATACCTTTAGGTGCGACAATGGGTTTCAAATTTAAACTTTTCAGCCGAATCCCGCCGATTTTTTTTTATCATATTGGGTGCGACATTGTCGCACCTAATATGATTATTAGGTGCGACAGTGTCGCACCCAATATGAATTAGGGTTTTTAAACCCAAATTTCCTTCTTTTTCACTCATTCTCGCTCACTTTCTCTCTCACTCGATATGTCTCTCTCTCTGCTCCTCGTCGCCGTCCCTCCCCGGTACGTCTCTCTCTGTCACCGTCTCTCTCTCACAGACTCTCTCTCTCTCTCATCGTCTCACACTTTCTCGGCCAGTCAGCCGCCGCCGTCCATCCCGCTGCCCCCTCCGCTGCTCCGCCCCGCTGCCTCGCCCCGCTGCGTCGTCCCGCGCACCGCGGCCTCGCCCCGCTGCCCCGTCCCGCCCCGCTGCACGTCGTCGTCCAGCCGCTGCCCCGCCGTCCAGTTTTGTAATTTTTTTTAATTAAAAAAACGTATTAGGTGCGACATTGTCGCACCCGAAAATGTCGCACCTAAAGGTGTGACTATTAGGTGCGACATGTCGCACCTAATGCCTTTAGCGACGGGAGATTAGGTGTGACTGTTTGTCGCACCTAAAGGTGTGACTGTTTGTCGCACCTAATGTCGCACCTAATAAACTATTAGGTGTGACTATTGGGCTATTAGGTGCGACATCCGTCGCACCCGATGACGATTTTTGTCCTAGTGATAATGGTAGAAGAAATATTCTCTCACTCTCAAACATTTTTTTCACAAACCAATGCTAAAAGTAAGCCAAATTACATTCCTTGTCTAAAAGTGTTAAGAACTTGAGAAATCTAATTCTCATGTTCTTCACTTAATAAGAGGAATATCTCACCACACACTTCTAGCGTGAAGTGAAGCGGAAAGCCATCACCACACACTTCTAGCGTGAAGTGGAGCGAGAAGCCACCACCACCACACTCAAATCTCTCCTTATAACTGTGGATTGATGGACGTTTCAGGTTTAGACCCCAAAGTGTTCTCTCTCTATCAGTTTCAAAAGGAGTTGATTCATCCTCGTTTATCATGATTCGAAAGTCTTTCGAAATTCTCGTCATTTATGTTCTTACCCCAATTTTCCTTGAGTATCCCGAACCCTAGAAAAATGACTTTGAGCCTATTTAGTGACCAAGTCCGAACGCATTAACAATACTTATAACTAGTATGTATTTATTACTTATACTAAGTAATTTATACTAAGATTGTACGTAATCCGTGTAAGAAAATCAATCATTATGTCTTTCAATTTTGACTATGTATTCTACTACAGGAAGAACGCTGGCATTAAATGACGACGCAAGCAACTTTTGGGACTCTGCGGTAAAAAATAAAACTTTATAAAAATCAATAGATGATTACTCATAACTAATCAATAAATAAAACTTTTGAAATATCTTCTCTTAACGCCGACATTGAAATTTTATACTAAACCAATCTATGTTCTTTCTTATTAGTTTTGTACCATGTAGGCATGTAGCATATGTTAAAATTGAAAACGAAAAAGAAATAATACACTGAAATCAAATAATACAGATTGTTACAGCATTTTTCATTGCAGGGATACAATATACTTTTGGTTTTTAAGATTGAGGAAAACAACTCCTATGTTCTCTTGTTTTAGGGGCTATAACAAAGTAGTGATAACACTTTTAATTTGAAAGTTGTGTTGCTAACAATTGTCTATTGAATTGAGTAATGAGATTATATCTACACAATTTATATCATTTTTTTTTTAAAATTGACAGATACATATTGTTGTATATAATAATTGATTATACATTTTTATTTTGATAAAAATAAGGGACCCTTTTTCAATTCCTCCGTGCTAGAGATATTTATATTAATTTTTACATCGAGGCATTGACATAATCACATGAGCTTGTCAATAGAGTCCATGGACAAAGAGCAAATAATGACGATCATAAAGCCAATGCTCTCCATACTTAAGCATAGTGTGTCCATACATTTTTAAGTATTTCTCTTATTTTTATTTGAGTCCTCCAAATTATTGACCTTACCACGTGTTACTATAGCTACCAAGTGCTTCTCAAACTCGATATGTTTTGTGGTCAAATATTTCTAAGTATGCATGCCAAATGCTTTTTGTTGTTTAGTTTTGCTTATAATATGCTAAATCAAAGTCAATTAAGCATACTTTTATATTAACACCAATGATGAGTTGTTAGTTAGTCGCCCAACATAGGCGAATATAGTTTTTTACGTGTTAAAATTATGTAAGTGTATCAATGTAAGGAATTAAATTTTAAGATAGAGAACATTGGTGCTCGATTTTAACGGTTAAGAATACACCATAAAATAAAGGTCTCGGAGGTAGCACGGCCATTACCCATTATTATTTATTGGACGACAAAAAAACATTACATATAAATTAAAATTTTATCGATTGTCTTTTAGCGACTAAGAAGAAGGCTAGTAATGTCTTTGAACTTGATTGAAGTATGTACTCTCTAGTAGTAATGCAACAAAATAAGATCTTGTGGTGGAGCTTCTTATACGGTAGGATAGGATGTTAGTGTGTGTCTTGTATTTGACTTTAGGGTCAAAATAAGGGAGATGGACACATGATGGCAATTTTGTTGTTATTTATGATATTATCATGTAAAGTTATAACTGCGAATTTTTTTATCATATTGTATATTTTATGACAACATTGTCACAAAATAATCATTGTCCTATAAAAATAAATTTATCTAAAAACCGGCCACTTTCCTGTAGTATTACTACCGTGATTGTATTTTATTTATGAATAAAATTTCAAACAATCAAAAATAAATTAATTAAGTTTGGATTAACCAAAATATATATTTTTCATTACGAATAATGAATTAATTAAATTAAAATAATATTTTAATATTTAATGTAATTTTTATATCAAATGAATAGTTTTATATTAGATCTAGTGTACTGTTATTTATTTAATATAAAAGCTATATATTTGATTTCAAAATTTTAACATTGAAAAACTTCAACAATATCATATAATATAATAGAGTTTTGGTAAGAGAAATTTCATAAAATATACCTCATAAGTTATGAAATATAAAAAACGGACCTCTTAGTTACAAAATATCTAAGAATTAATTTTTGACCAAAAAAAGATAAAAATATAATTCCAGAGAATGTATTTTGTTTCTCTAACGCGGTGAATGTAGTCAAGTTTGCAGCTGGAAAGCAGGATTTCTTATTCCTTTTCGGATAGTCTGGTTATGAGTTTGTCTTCCTCGGTTTCTCCTTATGGGCAATGAATCTCACTCCTTGCAACAGTATGCGCAGATTTGCGGGTCCCACTCAAGCTCGCACACGTCGCACCGAGGACGAATCGATCCACTTGGCAGTTGTCCTTCAGGCTCCCAGTCACGGAATAGATCTTGTCCACGAAGAAGAGGACGTCGTATGCGATGGTCCGATCACAGGCTGACCCTGTAGGGACGGCCGATAAGACCTTAATATCCTTAGGCCTTTTATTATTTACTGTAGGGTTAAATTGTTAAGTCAAAGGATTAAAATATCGATATCGAGGTTTTGATTTTTTAGATATATTGTGTCACGACCCGCAAGCGATAGCTCGCCCACGAACCGCGACTGATCAACTCAAATCTGTACATAACTCATAATATAAACACATAAATTAAACATAATAAAATAGTTTGCGAAAATTCGGGGAAATTTTTCGCTTTTATAACTTAGAGTCTTATAGCGACTCCTATACAAATATGTTCCGGAACGTTTTAACAGAAGACACTAACCCCCGATTAAGAAACCCCATAGCCCAAAGGTCAAGGCAATACGTGCTCGGTCTCGGTCTTCAGTCTCGTTTCCCGCTTACCAGCTTTTCCCTTATCTACATTACCAAGGGTCATAAAACTATGAGTCGATTGACTCAGTAAGTGTGAGTCTATCTATAAAGTAAAACGACTAATGCCATGTGATGTGCAAACAAACACATAAGAATGCAGAATGCAAATACATATGATTCAAGAGCATGCCTAACGCGGGGCCTCGCTCTACGCTATCACTTGCCATTCCACAAGGTTATACAACATCCCCTGCTACAACCCTTGGAATGACAAGAAGCCAACCTCAGACTTCGAGCAGTAGTCATCAGTAGCTTAAGTGTTTTAAGAGTGTAAATTCGCCCGGCTTTTAAACGTATTGTTAGAAGAAAAAAGGGTAACGATAGGATAAATACTTAAATCTTATCTTTTAAGACTTTGTAAGAGCATTTTTAACTCTAATGCAGAAATTTAATGCAAAATGCATATTTACATTAGTAAACAATGACCGATCTCTATTTTACATCTTTTAAAGAATATTTTTAGCATATACTTTCCCACTAAACTGCCGTTACATCTATTCTTAAAATTATAGTTTTACAGTTGTAAATTGCCATTGCCTTAAAAAAAAAAAAACTTATTGCATGAAAATAAATTTGTACAAGCACTAGTGTTTACATATCAAAACAAGTGATATTTCTAATTTTGAAACTTGAGGTTATTTTTCTAACAAAAATCTCATGGATTAAATAACTTGAAACGTTGGATTTGTAATCTAGCCAACGTTTTAAACATATTTAAAATTTAACCATATTTGGTGACGTGATCTCATTAATCAGATAATAATTTACATGATTGTACTATCAATTTCATGCGTTAATTTTGGTAAATATATGTTAATATTAATAAATGGCTAAATGATCAAAATAAACGAAAAATTGGATAGTTTTTTTAAATAAAGTTTGAAATTGGCCTTTTCTAATTGAATTAGAGATATATTTTTTGTAATATACTGAAGAAAAAACGTCTACATTATTCATTTCTTAAGCAGGGATTGAAATATGCCAGGGACAAAGTTGACAAAGTTCTTCTAGCCAAAACAAAGAAAAAAAAACCCTGCTGTTACTGGGCCGGGTATTATACCGAAATAATAAAATCCGACCCATTTAAAACGCTGAATTGTTAGGTTAAAAACTCACAAAAGCCCTAAACCCAAATCTCTTTCCTTCTTCTTCGTCTTCGTCGAGACTCTAGAGCGCTGCCATGGGAAAGGTGAAGGGAAAGCACAGGTTAGACAAGTTCTACCACCTCGCGAAAGAGCACGGCTACAGATCTCGAGCCTCGTGGAAGCTCGCCCAGCTCGACGCCAAGTACGAGTTCCTCCGATCGTCTCGGTCGGTGCTCGATCTCTGCGCCGCTCCCGGAGGATGGATGCAAGTGGCGGTGCAGCGAGTTCCGGTCGGAAGCCTCGTCGTCGGAGTCGACCTCGTTCCGATCGCTCCGGTCCGCGGCGCGTCGGCGCTGCAGCAGGACATCACTCGCATCGACGAGTGTCGATCCAAGCTCCGCCGCGTGATGGAACAGTCCGGCTCCTCGGCTTTCGACCTCGTGCTCCACGACGGGTCTCCGACTGTCGGAGGTGCGTGGTCGCAGGAGGCCACTTCTCAGAACGCCCTTGTTATCGACGCCGTTAAGCTCGCTACTCACCTCCTCTCGCCCAAGGGAACTTTCATCACCAAGGTCTGCTCACCGCTTTCACTCATACCCGTTTGGATGATAAAGGCATTACATTTCTTTAGTTTAATTGTTAAAATGATAGAGTTTGAGGGTTAAATTGCTGTTTGAGTGAGATTTACCGAGTCTGAGACTCTATTTGGTCAATGTAAGGGACGATTAATAGGGTGTATTTATTATACGTTCTTTGTGGTAGTTGATGAGATATAAAGGAGTTTAGTGATACGAATATGAGTTTGAGCCTGGTTGTTTATATGCGTGCCCATGCATTTTCTCTAAGATGGTTGTTTCTTCTTTGCCTTGGTGCGTGATAGTTTTTGTTGTTGGCACTATAATATTGTTATGTTTAAGTGTCATAATTTCAGACTATAGCGTTTATATCATTATTGGCATTATATATTATAAATGTGATATGGGTGTGTACTTCACACTGACGATTTTGTATTCATTGTTTCTCTATCAGGTCTTCAGGTCGCAAGATTACGATTCTGTCAAATACTGTCTTACAAAGGTATTTTATTTCGTTCAACCTTTTGTGTGAAATCAAGTTGGAACAAACATAGTATGTTGCATCGGGTTTGGACGTGCAGTTATCTGATTACTATCGTTTCTCCTTGTGTCAGCTGTTTGAGAAGGTCGAGGTTCACAAACCCGCTGCTAGTCGTTCCACATCTGCCGAGACTTACCTTTTAGCCTTTAAGTACAAGGCTCCGGCAAAGATTGATCCTCGTCTTCTCGACGTGAAACATCTATTCCAGGGAGCTATAGAACCAATTAGAAAGGTATTAGCAATTACAGAGCTTCAACTTCTCTCTATGTTTGGTACCATGCAGTCTTATTTAGGATGATACAATTCATGTCCGTTTGCTTATATATCTGATGCATCGTTTACATAGGTGATTGATGTGCTTAGACCAAATAAGCAAAAACGATTTCGCGAGGGGTGAGCTCTCTCTATTCCTGTTTTTTTTTTTCAACATTGCTACCAGTCTAGCACTGAATCTGTAGTCGTTACTCAGTTAGATATGTAAATTATAAGCATAAGTGCGATTTTTTGCTGATTGGGGTTTACATTAGGTATGAAGACGGAGTCTCGATTCTGCGGAGGGTGTCAACGGCTGCGGAATATATTTGGTCCGTTGTTCCTCTTGATATTCTTGGCACCGTTACTTCCATAAGCTTTGATGATCCAGCTTCTTTACCCATTAAGGAAAATGATTTAACAACCGAGGAGGTATCCACTATCTTGCTGTTGCACTGTACATTGCGTTTGATCATGTTTTTTAAATTATTCCGTTTATGCTTTTCCGAGGTTTGAGAAAGTTTCTTAATATTTGCAATCTGACAGGTTAAAATCCTCTGTGATGATCTGGGTGTTTTGGGGAAACAAGACTTTAAGCACCTTTTAAAGTAAGGAAGATGGACATTTTTTTCTCCTTTACATGTCTTATACACCTTTTTTTTTGTTATTTAAATAGCTTAAATTCATGTTATCACATAGGCATCTCGTTGGTGATATTCAAAATTAATCTGAAAGTTCCCTTTTTTTTTAATCTATCTTGAAGGTGGCGAATGCAAATAAGAAAAGCCTTGACTCCTACTCCCACAAAGAAGTCTGAAGATACTGATGCCGTCAAGGAAGAAGAGGATGAAGATCAGAAAGAACTTGATCAGATGGAGGAGCTTACAAATGCTATGGAGCGCAAACAGAAACGCAAGAAAAAATTGCTTGCTAAGAAAAAAGCTAAGGTTTGGTGCTTTATTATCTAACTGTCTTTGTCTCTGCCACATTTTTTCGTCCATTTTCATCCAGATGTACATTAGTTCATGTGTGTAATCTACAAATAAGTTCATCTTTTTACTCGTATAAATACACGAGTATTTAACAAAATCTGATTGTAGAAATTGTTGTATATACTTTCTCAACTCTAGAAATTGTAGAAATATTTAATGCGTGATTTTATCATTTTTCCTTGTTAAAGTTGTCGTATTTCAGTTACATACCGGCTGTACCGTTATTTCTCCATTCCAAATTCAGATAGACGAAGAACAAAACTTTCCCCATCTAGTTTTTTTTTTTTTTTTTTGCAATGTCTAACAGATTAATTGATTCGTTAAATTTGGTTCCAGGAAAAGGTGCGGAAGGCAACTGGGGCGAAAGATGATGGTGTGGATGACAGTTATGTTGACCGCGAGCTGTTTTCTCTCTCTTCCATCAAGGTATTCCTTCCATTAACTCAAAACTGATAAAGCTTGCTTTCCCTGATCGGGTCGTTGGTTTCAAAATCCATTAACTTCCATTATTTGATATAGCTCTCTTCTTTAACAACTTTAGTGCACAAGTTCTTTCTTTTCCAATTTATAGTAACCACTCATTTTTACAACATTGTTTTTTTTCCATCATTATACAAATGCTAATCTACTATTGCCGGTGGATAATTATATTCGCTAACCACCCTTTTTTTCAACCTTTATTTTGACTTGATGTACATTTGAGCTGCAAGTGATGACAAATTTGTGCACACACCGTACGCCACAATATACACAAGAAAAAGAACGTTGCTGATGATTTTTCTTTCCTTCTTTTTCTGACTTGCTTTATGCCTTCAGGGAAAGAAAGACCTCGTTGCAATTGATTCGACGGAATATGACGAAGAGAATGGTAATTTCATTGATAGTGATGATGATAATGAAGAATTCCATGACACCCAAGAAGAGTCGATGAGCGATGGAGACTCTGATGAAGAGAGGCAAAGGTTTTAATTTTATTTAACTCTTATCATCTACGTCTTTACTTTCCTGTTTCTGATATTAATGATCATTTCATGATATAATTCCCAGATACACCAAGCAAATGGAAAACTATATGGATCAGGCATACGAACTGTACATATCCAAGAAGGATGGAAGTTCAAAGCAGAGAAAGCGTGCAAAAAAACTTCACTCTGAAGACAATCTCGAGGTATAGAAAAAAAAAATATTAAAGTCAAGTTGAACTATAACATGGCCTCAGAAAACTAAAATCTGTTTTTTTTATTAATACAGGGTAGCGATGAAGATGAAGAAATTGCGGAGCCGGACTACGATTCAGACAAGGCACATGGCGACCAAGAAGCAAATCCTTTGATGATACCGCTCGTCGACGAGGCAGAACCAACCCAAGAAGAAATAACAAACAAATGGTTTAGTCAAGACATTTTCGCCGAAGCCGTGGACGACGGCGATCTGAAGCGGTTCGACAGTGATGACGAAATGCAAGTCGTCGCGGAGCCAGAGAATAAACTCCTCGTCCCCAAAAAACCCGCCAAGAAAAAAGAGAAAAAGATTTCTAGGCCCGCCTCGAATAATCTTCTTCCAAGTCAACAAGAAGAAGAAGGAGATGGTTTTGAGGTTGTCTCGGCCCCAGAAACCGACTCCTCGAGCAGCGACGAATCAGACATTGACGACGACACGAAAGCCCACATTCTCGGCGTCGCAAAGAAGATGCTGAGGAAAAAGATGAGGAACAACATCCTTGACGACGCTTATAACAAGTACATGTTCGTGTTAGGATTTTAAATCCCTAAAAGAAATCCTAATCCAATTCAAGAGAAACCAAATCATAGATCTTAATAGCGGAAGCGTACCTGAATCCATGGATTGCAAACATCAAGATTTGGGATGATCTTCTGATTGCAGTTTGCCTGAGTCTGGAGAATTCTTGTTGATGGGGATACAAGAAAATTATCGTACGTTCTGCAATCAGGGACCTACCCTGTTATTAATAACTGCCAGGCAGTTACTAATAACTATTGCTTATTTCTAATTTGGCCCCTCATCAAATTAGATTAGCACTTATGGTAGCCACATAATAACTTCATGACAAATATGTCCTTAAGTCACAAACTTTATTCTAAATTAGACCACATCAATTTTGACTTAATTAATAATGACCCAACACATTTATTTAATGACATTAGTAGTCCCAAAATTATTCCAACAATCTCCCACTGGACTACGCATGTATAAAATAAATGTGTCACCCTTAGCGCGCAGAAAATGTTTGTCATTATCATGATGTGACATATTACAATCTCGTCCATCAATTACATCAATATAGGATCAAAGTTGTTTTCGTTGTATCATCACAACTAAACACGTCAATGGTCACATACATCAATATAATCAAATGACATAGATCAATCATGAATATGTGGTAGATAAAATTATATGCAAGGTGATCTATTCATATCAATTTTATCCGATCCTACTTTAAAGAGATCAAACTTTATCCTGAATATGCAAAATGTAATAAACTAATACCATAAATCTGATCAGAAACAATAAATATGTGTGTTTACAAACAACACAAGCAAACATAAAGCACACAACATAAATAAAACAAATAAACAAACTCCCACCGAATCTAGATATCCTGAAGCTCTACAACACCCATATGAGAAGTGTGTTCGTGAAAGACCTTCGGTGGTAGACCCTTTGTAAGAGGGTCCGCTATCATGGAGTTTGTTCCTAAATGCTCTATGTAAATCTGTCCACTTTGCACTCTTTCCTTAACAACTAAGAACTTGATGTCGATATGTTTCGACTTCGTCGAGCTCCTGTTGTTGTTGGAATACATTACGGCTGATTTATTGTCACAATATAACTTAAGCGGCCTTTCAATTCCTTCCACAATACGCAGCCCCGTGACAAAATTCCTCAGCCATATACCGTGGTTGGATGCCTCATAACATGCTACGAATTCTGCTGCCATGGTGGATGAAGTTATAAGAGTCTGTTTTGCACTCTTCCATGATATAGCTCCACCACCCAACAAATAGACATAGCCTGATGTGGATCTCCTACTATCTTGGCATCCCGCAAAATCGGAGTCAGAATAACCAATGATCTCCAAATGGTCTGACCTCCTATATGTGAGCATGTGATCTTTTGTTCTTTTCAAGTACCTCTTGACTCGTTTGGCTGCTTTCCAATGATCCATACCTGGATTGCTTAAGTATCTGCCTAAAACTCCAACAATATACGCAATATCCGGACGCGTACAAACCTGAGCATACATAAGACTCCCAATTGCCGAAGCATAGGGAACCTTATCCATTTCTTGAATCTCAAGATTTCCTTTTGGGCATTGATCGAGACTGAATTTGTCTCCTTTAGCGACATGGGTGTCTCCTGGTTTACAATCATACATGCCAAATCTTTTGAGCACTTTATCGATGTAGCTCTTTTGTGATAATCCAAGTAAACCTCGAGAACGGTCTCGGTAAATCTGGATTCCTAATACAAAAGAGGCATCACCAAGATCTTTCATCTCAAATTGATTCGATAGAAATTTCTTGGTTTCATGTAACATGCATTTATCGTTAGTGGCAAGTAGTATGTCATCGACATATAAAACCAGGAACATATGTTTAGATCCACTGAACTTGTGATACACACAATCATCAACAACATTGCTCTCAAAACCATACGAGAGAATCACTTGATGAAATTTGTGGTACCATTGACGGGAAGCTTGCTTTAGTCCATAAATGGATTTTGTCAATTTGCAAACCATCTTCTTTGGGTCTCCCAACACAAAGTTTTCAGGTTGCACCATATAGATTGTTTCTTCAATGTCTCCATTGAGAAACGCCGTCTTGACATCCATTTGATGGAGTTCCATATCAAAATGTGCAACAAGTGCCATGATTGTCCGAAAAGAGTCCTTTGATGAAACCGGAGAAAATGTCTCTTTAAAGTCAATCCCTTCCTTTTGAGTATAACCTTTTGCTACAAGACGAGCTTTATACCTCTCCACATTACCCTTCGAATCCCTTTTGGTTTTAAAAATCCATTTGCAACCAATAGGTTTCTTTCCTTCAGGCAATGGGACAAGCTCCCAAACTTTATTGTCTTGCATAGACTTATACTCTTCATTCATCGCTTCAATCCACTTTACAGAGTTTGTATCATTCATGGCATTTTGGAAGTTAACAGGGTCATCTTCCATCACACCACAACCATCCTCATTTTCGAGAAGAAAAACTATGTAATCATCTGGTATAGCATTTCTCCTTTCTCTAGTGGATCGCCGCAAAGGCACTTGATCTTGAGGTTGTTGAGTTTGAACCTCAGGTGGTTGAATGACAAAGTCTTGTTGCTCTTGATTGATGACAGGAACAGAATCCTGAACATTATCAAAAGCAACTGGAATAGGAATCAAACTTTCCTCAATAGGAATTGTTGAGTCCGAATCCTCCTGAAAGACAAAGTCTTTTTCTTTATTTCTCCCACCAAACTCAATATCCTCAAAGAACGTTGCAGTTCCCGTCTCAAAGATTGTCTTAACTTTAGGATCATAAAACTTATACCCCCTTGATCGCTCAGGGTACCCAATAAAGTAGCTGCTTACTGTTTTGGTATCCAATTTCTTTTCACTCGGCCTATAAGGCCTTGCTTCAGCAGGACAACCCCAAATATGAAAATGCTTTAAACTAGGCTTTCGCCCGGTCCAAAGCTCATAAGGTGTTTTAACAGCGGCTTTAGTTGGTACCCTATTTAAAATGTAGGCTGCGGTCTTCAGTGCCTCTCCCCAGAGTGATTCTGGTAAGGTTGAATGACTAATCATACTCCTTACCATATCCATAAGAGTCCGGTTTCGTCTTTCAGCAACACCGTTCATTCTGGGCGACCCAGGCATAGTGTACTGTGGGACGATACCACACTCATCTAGGTATCTGGCAAATGGTCCCGGACGTTGTTCACCTGAGCCGTCATATCTACCATAGTACTCACCACCACGGTCAGATTTGACTTTCTTTATCCTTTTGTTGAGTTGGTTTTCAACTTCGGCTTTAAACGATTTGAACACATCCAATACTTGGGACTTTTCATGAATAAGAAAAATGTATGCATATCTTGAATAGTCGTCTATGAATGATACAAAATATTGTTGACCATTCCAAGAAGGAGTAGGAAACGGTCCACAAATGTCTGTATGTATCAACTCTAAGACGTCTGTTTCCCTTAATGCACCTATTTTCTTCTTTATAGTCTGTTTTCCTTTGATACATGCAACACATACATCAAAGTCCGAAAAATCAATTTGATCCAAAATTCCTTCGGAAACAAGCCTTTCATTTCTATTTCTAGAAATGTGACCTAATCGCTTGTGCCATAAAGAACTTGAATTCTCATTGCTTAATTTGCGCTTAGTACCACGTGATTCCACATTCAAGGTTTCATTATAAGAAGCAACAGTTTCAAGCATATAAAGATTGTCATAAATAAGAAGTGAACTGGTCCCAACAACTTTAGAATTAATAGATAAACTGAACTTACTGTCTTCAAATGAACAACAATATCCTAATTTGTCCAAATAAGAAACAGAAACCAAATTCCGTCTAAACGAAGGTACAACAAAAGTATCTATTAAATCCAAATAATAACCAGTACTTAATAACAATCTAAAATGCCCAATTGCTTCCACATCTACCGACTTGCCATCACCAACATAGATGCGTCTTTCGGCATCACTTGGCCTTCGGTAGCTCAGGCAACCCTGCATCGAAACACTTATGTTAGAAGTAGCACCAGAATCTAACCACCAAGTGTTTCTAGGTACTGAAGCCAAATTAACCTCAGAACAGACTAAAGTAAGGAATGTACCTTTCTTCTTACGCCATATGCGATACTTAGGACATTCCTTCTTCTCGTGTCCATGCTTCTTGCAAAAGAAACAACCCTCTGGAAGCTCCTGTTGGGCTTGTTTCTTTAGTGCCGGACCTTTATCTTTAGCAGCCTCATTTTTCCTCTTGAGATTCTGACTTTTAGAGGTACTTGCGAAATGAGCACTTTCAGTCTTATCTTGCTTCAATCTTTCCTCCTCTTGAACACAAAATGAAATGAGCTCGTTAAGAGACCATTTCTCTTTCTGGCAGTTATAACTGACCTGAAATTGACTGAATTTAGGAGGGAGAGATATAAGGACTAAATGGACAAGCAAGTCATCCGATAACTCAAGTTTGAGTCCTTTCAACTTTGAAGCAATATGAGACATTTCCATAATGTACTCCCTTATGTTTTCATTGCCCTTGAACTTCATTGAAATAAGCTTCTTTAAAAGAGTGCTCGTTTCAGCCTTATCGCTCTTTTCAAAGCGCTTTTCGATTTCGGCAAGAAAATCTTTGGCATTGGTGATCTGTTCAGACACCGCACCCCTAAAAGCTTCAGGTATGCCGCGCTTGATGATCATAAGACTCATTCGGTTAGAACGGTCCCATTTCTCATAGATCCGCCTATCATCGGCGGAACTAGCATCCGTAAGAGAAGCCGGCTTATCCATTCTAAGCGATAAGTCAAGATCCATGCAGCCAAGAACAATCATCATGTTCTCCTTCCAATCCTTAAAGTTGTTACCATTAAGGACCGGAACCGAATTGAGATTAGCAGATACAGTAGCAACAGCTGAAATAGAACAATACAATCACATAAACATATATACACACAAAAATTAACTTAATAAGCAATAAAATTCAAATAATGGTAAATCCCATCTCAAGATACCTAATGCAACATCAATATCAAGTCTTTGGACAATAATATTAACTGCTAATGGTAATCTTGTTGTAATGATCAAACACTAACAATAAGGCTCGTAAAAAAATTAATCTATCTTTGGATCGATCAATTATTCACAAGTAAAACTTTACTATTGTTACATGTTTATCATCACAAATATGTATATGTAATTTGGCCAGTCACTAATCTTCCTTTGGGCCGACTAGTATCCGCATAAATTAACACACACATAACATCCAAAATTCTTCATAAATAATCTACACAAGAGAGGTCACTTTGGCGACATTTTTGTTTCAATTATATATTAAGAATAATGGAGAGAAAAAAAAAAATATCTAATACACCATTAATTTGAATTACCACAACATAATGTCATATATGCTCATATGACTCTGGATGTAAATTTTGAAGATACAAAATTTTAATAGCTAATGCATATACAACCGAAGTACAGTTGAATGGTTTAAAAAAAAAAATAAAGCTAAAGCTATAGACTGAATCCATTATTACACAAAGCAAAGGAAGAAAAAACAGTCACTGACACACGCCATTAATGTGACAGATCCTACCGATTCAATGCCATATGCGATGATATATTATAACTAATACTTTGTAATCGCAAAAAGTCAAAACAACTATATTGCAAAAAATATTACCGCCAAATAACAAAGGAACGTAATATTTCCATAAATATGCTACACACAATCTTAATTTCACGTATGACAAAAAAATGACTACAATTTCAAAGCCGAATCAAACCAGAGTGCGATAAAAAAAAAAAAAAAAGATACGCATGTGCACACGTATAAAACATCAGCGATAATCACCCCAGAGTCACTAAAACCATTTAATATCGAGAAAGGCAATTCAAACATAATTCTCAAGAATTAAATCAGGTTGCTCTGATACCAATTGTTAGGATTTTAAATCCCTAAAAGAAATCCTAATCCAATTCAAGAGAAACCAAATCATAGATCTTAATAGCGGAAGCGTACCTGAATCCATGGATTGCAAACATCAAGATTTGGGATGATCTTCTGATTGCAGTTTGCCTGAGTCTGGAGAATTCTTGTTGATGGGGATACAAGAAAATTATCGTACGTTCTGCAATCAGGGACCTACCCTGTTATTAATAACTGCCAGGCAGTTACTAATAACTATTGCTTATTTCTAATTTGGCCCCTCATCAAATTAGATTAGCACTTATGGTAGCCACATAATAACTTCATGACAAATATGTCCTTAAGTCACAAACTTTATTCTAAATTAGACCACATCAATTTTGACTTAATTAATAATGACCCAACACATTTATTTAATGACATTAGTAGTCCCAAAATTATTCCAACAGTTCGATGACGAGGGTTTGCCCAAGTGGTTCTTGGACGAGGAGTCGAAGCATCGCCAGCCTATAAAGCCCGTGACGAAAGAGGAGATTGAGGCCATCAAAGCTCAGTTCAAGGAGATCAATACCCGTCCGGCGAAGAAGGTAGCGGAGGCAAAGGCGAGGAAGAAGAGGGTCGCGATGAGGAAGCTCGAGAAGGTTCGAAAGAAGGCCAACGTGATATCGGACCAGACCGAGATCTCCGACCGGTCGAAGATGAAGCAGATTGAGAAGCTGTACAAGAAGGCAACCCCGAAGAGGCCCGAGAAGGAATACGTGGTAGCGAAGAAAGGGGTTCAAGTGAGGACCGGGCCCGGTAAAGTGCTGGTGGATCGGAGGATGAAGAAGGACCTGAGAGCGATGAAGTCGAAGAAGGGAAAGGACGGAAAAGGAGGTTCGAAAAAGGGAAAGGGAAATGGAAAGGGAAACTCGAAGTCTTCGAAGACTAACAATGGGTTTGCCAAGTCTCCGGCGGGGAAGACCGGAAAAATGGGCGGCAGAGGTAAAAAACCAGGCAGGGCATGAATAACACCAGATCATTTTGACAAAAAGGTTTGACCTCTATGTTGTCTTTTTCTAGGTAGGCCAACAATTTTGCTCCCAAATTTTCTTTATTTGTGTTGAAAAGTTTTCCTGAATTCTTCGTAATAGAGATATGCAACAACACACTTTATTCTTATAATTAAAATTATAAAAGTTTGTTTTGTCTTTACGAGATACAGGTTTACCGTAGTTTTTAATGAATCGTGCAGTAAACTCTGGAACTGTGAAGTGTTTCATTTTACTATAAATGACTACCAAAATAAGGAGGTTCATTTTTACAATCGAAACTTAGGTTAGGGTGATTTATGTGCAGGAAAAAAAATAAAATAAAAACGGTGTATAGAAACTTCTCTTTTAAAGCATGCAATTGGAAATAATAAACCCTGGCATTAAATTGTTCTATTTTTTAATCTTTAATTTTATTATGACCGACTAAAATAGGAAAATGACTAATATTGTTTTTAAATTTAGAAACCCAAGTATTCCATCTAGCGCTGAAAATATAAAAACCATCGGTTTTTAGTAAAATTAGACCACTCGATGGTTTCCCAACCAACCATAAACCATCTTTGAAGTTTGAACAATATGAAAGCAGTATTCTTTGAATTAAATTGATTTAGACGGTATTTGTTTAATTAGATAATAACATTTTTAACTTGATGATCATAATTAAGAAAAAAAAAAGTAGTACATAAACTTAAACAAAATTGTTTCAACGTACAACGTCAAATTGTTCGGTCTATATTTTCGTACTTGTTCAATTTAAGTTAGTAAAGCCACGTGATCGGTCACTCTGTTATCTTCATCTAAAGATCTTCCTTGAAATATTCTCCTCCTCGCCATCGTCGCCTGCAACATTACAATATCTTACACGTATCAAAGTCCACAGCTATTAATAATAAAACATGGGAATGGAATGTTAAAATACCAAGTTCAACCCAAAGTCCCTGAATGTTCCAATTACGACGTATTCTTATATTTAAATAGCTTATTACTAGTATGCCAATAACTAACAATATTAACCGGTCTATTCGATATAAATAATTTAAGAAATATAGATTGGACTAACCTTATTTTCCCAATTTGTGAAAATTATGACTAGAGAAAGAAGAAGTGATTGTAGAAATGAACCAAGCACAATCCCAACCCAAAGTCCCGTTCCTCTGAAGTCAAACCAAAATCCGAGTGTGACCGAGATGGGAATTCCGGCGAAATAGTAGGCTCCAAGGTTGACAAAGGCTCCCAAATCTTGCCATCCACATCCTCTGGCGATTCCCGAGAGGACACAATGTAAGCTATCGAATACGACCCCAATGCAAATTAGAGCGGCCATTGAGGTCACGTATTTCATGATTTCCTCGTCATTACTAAAAAGGTGACCCAAAACGCTACGGCCGACAAAGAGAGTCGAGCTCATGAGGAGAGCCTCTGAGACCGCAAGTGACATGACTGACTGCACGACGAGCCGAGCTGCTCGGGGATTACCGCCTCCTAATTCATTTGCCACTCTCGTGCTATTCGTAAAACAAAATAATATATAAAATAAATCGCTAGTGTTTGAACATGTCAAGAATATCATGTCAGAAAAATATGAAGAAGCCGAACAAGATTTATAAGGTCACAAGTTACGCTTTGTCGAATTTGACTCATGTTAAGTGAGCTCAAAGCTAGAGTCAGCATCATATTAATAATCAAGCACCAAAAATAAAAAGGTCACGTGTTTAATTCTCCATGCTATAGCAACAATTGTTAAGGACGTCCCACGTGGAACAGATAAAAAGACCGAACAAAACATATAAGGTAATTTATATATTATAGTTTTTTAATTTTTAATTTTTATTGAGCTACATGATAGAATGAATAAAGATGAGTATGCCTCAAATAATTAACCGTAATTACCTTGCAGCCGCGCTAAGTCCTTCGGGTATTGTGTAAAGGGTAGTGATGGTTGATAAACTGTTTTCATGAAAGACAAATATAAGATATCAATTATTCATCAAGAAATAAATGTTGAGATATCTTTTGTAATAATAGTTTACAAGTTATTGACAGGATATTAAACTCGTGAGTCCCGAAATGACCAATAAAAGTGTACGGAGAATAAATATTAGGATGGAGAATACAATCAGAATTTCAATGGCGTACATACTCTCAGAGAAACGTAGTCAAACCATATAAGCATGCAAACATAATAATTACATTAATGAGTATTCCATCCTAAAATACATACATATATAGGTCTTTAACATGCAAAATTGAAATAGCCTTGGGAAAAAGAATTATTTATGCACGTGTTTGTAACCGTTGTCCAAACCCAAAATAGTAGTGTATAAATATATAGATATAGAGCGAGATATATAGATCGATGGCATACCATATCGACATGACTGAAGACTCAAGCTCGGGATTAGGAAGAAAGCCGGAGAGTAAAATGAGAAGCTCAAATGACCACCACTCAAGGCTTGCAAAATATAAATCAGAAAAGAAAATAAATACATAGTGAACTTACACAAGCTAATTTAACTTAAAATGTAAAATGTATGTTACCATGCCATCACCGCGGAAGGAACAGCGAAGCGCAAGAACTCTCGGAAACCGCAGAACACCTCGGAAGAAAGTGGGGCCCGCGTGGCCTCGCACGAGGGCGAGAATCGCATGTAAAGAGACAACAAAATCACGTTGAGCCAATAAGAGACACCGATGGACACAGCCGCCCCAAGATGCCCTAGCCCGAACCAAAACACGAGGGTCCAACAGAGCGCCACGTGGCACAAGATAGAGGCGAGCGAGCTCGCCAACAAAGGAGCGATAAGGCTCTGCGATTGGAAGTATCGCGCGAGGGGCTGAAGGGCTGCGTAGGCAAAGAGCGCGGGGACAAGAAAGAGAGCGAATCTCCCGGCTTCTTTGGATATCAACGGATTTTGTCCCATCAAAACTAATATCTTTCCCATAGAAATCCAGAGGAGAGAGAGAGGGAGGCACGTAAATGCAAGGGCTACGATCGCTGTGTTTGTTTGGGCTCCGACCTTTTTGTATTGCTTAGCACCATAGGCTTGGCCGGAGAGAGTCTCCAACGCGCCAGCCATTCCATACTTGCCAAGTCAAATAATATTCAAAAATTTATTAATTTTTTTTTTTCATTTGTTGCACTTAAATGAAGGATTTTTGTAGGGCTGAAACAGCTTGGTTCAATTTGGTTTAGGCCCATTTTAGAAATCGAAATTGAATTTTTCGGTTTATAAATTTTTGGACCAATAACTGGATCGAATTGGTCCAAATCAAAGTTATACAAATGTTTGGTTAACCGAATTTTAATAATCGATATCCAGTTTGAAAACCGATTTTAAAAAACGGTTATCAAGGTCTGAAACTAGTTATCCAAATATCGATTATCTGGTTTCATAACCGGTGTTAGTTCAAACAAAGTTATTTTCATATAACTTTGTTCCAAATTAGAATAAAAAAAATCAGTTAATAAGTTTTAAAACTGGTTATTCGGTTTCATAACTAATTGTACCTGTTCAAATTGATTATCAGATTTTAAAACAGATGGCATATATACATCGCTATAGCACATAATAATTAAACTATAATTAAAAGGGTGTAGTGGCTATTTAATCATATGAAACGTTAAAATTTTTAAAATAGTCAACGTTTCGTTAATTTTTTGTAAATAGTCACGTAAATTTATTTACGCTATCAAAATAACAAAAAACGCAAAGTAAATTTTTAGTAAATATGGCTATCTACGAAACATTTACAATTTTTTTTTACTATTTACGGAAAATTTATAAAACGTTGACTAAAACTCAAACGCTTATCTTTATGTGACCTATATCGCTAAATTTTTGTAATTAAAATTTAATTATTTGATAATGTTTTTCCGTTATATATGTATATTAGCAAGGGCGGACCCACATGAGTCATGGGGTGGCCCGTGTCAACCCAACTTAAAAAAAAAAATTATGTGCTTTTTTTTCTTCGGTATTTGAATATATTAAATCAAAAGGCCAAAAAGCCTTATTTTATTCTTTTTGTTGTTGTAATTTAGCTTTAATACCTTATTTTATTGTAATTTGGTATTTTCTTATTTATTCATCCTGACTTGTCTAGTACCGCTCTACTCTTTTGCCGTGACTATTGAGGACTAGGCTTCAAATTGAGAAATTTTTGTTTGGTTGGTTTTTTCTAGATTCAGAACATCAACATCATGAATTTGGAATAGTTACTTAATGTGAGGTATCATTTTTTATTTTAAAATCTATAAATTTTTTCCCCGGAAAACCACCATAAACCCTTGTGACAAGAGGTATAAATTCTATAAAATCTGAGTCCCGACACATTAACGGTATCTCAAACCTACTAGTATATTTATTTTTTTTTTAGTTCCTATTACATCTAATAAATAAAATATTATAATTAGAGAAGAAGGTTTGATATGTAGACTTACAAGGAGACTAAAGCCAGTGACGGCGCAGAAGGAAATGGCAATGGCGGTGGATGAGAGATAGAGTTTCCCTAGATGACCGACCATCATTATCGAAATCACTTGCAAGAAGTACTGAGACAAATTCACGACCACCATTGGCCCACTAATACAGCTCAAAACTTTCACTTCTTCCACCATTTCACTCATTAGCCCTAAAAAACCATCTCTCATCTTCTTCTCTCTTTCCACCAACCTCTCTCTTATCTCCTCTTCCATGCTCTCTCTCTCTCTCTCTCTCACACACAATTTCCATCCACGTTTTCTTTTAATATGCCACTTCCATTCCACGCTGATATATAAATAAAAATAACAAACCAATTCACCAAACTCTCTCTCTCTCGCAAATAATTAATAGCAAAAGAAAAAGTCAAATCTGGTTTTTGCTACAATGAATAAAGGCCACTTAGTTTATGAGAAATATATTTGTAACTTTGAAATTTAGGTTAAATGACGTTTTCATTACCTGCCTTTTCATACGATCATATATCTGTTTATTATTAAAGTATATTCTTTATTAATGTTAAAATTATATCTGATAATCAATATTTTGATTGAATTTTTTAATGATAATCAATGGAAGACAAAATTATTAAAAATTCTATTTTATATTAATATAGTTAATTAAATGTACACATTTTTTACTAATTAAATTTAGTAGATAGACCGGAAAACAAGATCATCATTAATTGTTTATATGTTATAAAATCATAGATCCGACATTTTTCCTGCAGGATATGGGTTCCGTATATAAACTATAAAGAGAACCCTTTGCTAGGTAGGATAATACTGAAATGGACAATAAAAGAAAAAGAAACGTGATCAGGTGATCTTAGTAAATGGATCGAAAGATGTAAATGAAGCTTTTTTTTATTTTATTTTTTTTATTTTATTTTATGTGATACATCGGTATATATTTTGCAGTTTGTTCTATATGGCTTGAGAGCTTCGTTATTGTACGTCAATAGATCTAATGATTTATTGATACGTTGATCAATAAATTCAATAATTTATTGACATGTTTGTCAATAAATATTGTAATTTATTGATATAATTATCAATAAATCAGATGTCATGTGATTTATTTATATGTTTGCCAATATATCTTCTTATTTATTTATACATATCTCAAAAAATTTATTTAATTTATTGGCAAAGATTTCAATAAATCTTCGTAGAAAAATTCCAGTAACCTTTGAAGATTTATTTACGTCCAGAAAATTTATTGACAAAGATGTCAATAAATCTTCAAACGAATTCTCAAAGCGTCGAATTAATTTTGTTTTTTTCAAATTACAAAAAAAAAAAAAACTTAGAAAATACCTCGAATGCATTCAACAACTAAATAAAACTTTGTGCCAAAATCTAATAAGTCTATTTTAATCCAAAAATAAGATTATCAATTTTGTGTATTTACGTTTTTAACCCTTTTTCTTTTCTCTCTCACTTTCTCATTCATTTCTCTCTCTCTCTCTCTTTCTCTCTCTCTCTCTCTCTCTTGCATGGTTGATAACATGTTTTATTTAGTTGTTGAATGCTCACGGCGTTCACTATGTAGTATTATCCGTTCATATAATAGTTATTTTCTTCACATGTATGCATAATATCAACTTTTTGTGTTTGATTTTATGCTCTCCCGCAAATCACTCACACAGAAAGGTAATTTTGAATAAGACACAATTTTGTCAATTTCCATGAGATTAGTCCTACTCACACGCACATTTCCATGATTAATATGCAGGAAAAAAAAGTGGGGACTTCATAAAAAGCAGAGCAGATAATAATATTATGATAAATTTGGCACACTTTGACAATCTTACTACATAACAGATAACATTGATATGCAGAAAAGAAGCTCAGGCAAAGCGATCGAGATACTCGTCCACCGTAGTGTACTTCACATCGGGGTACAGTTCCGACGCCTCGACTCCAAACGATGACTCGATCTCAAAGTTTGTATGATCGCCTTTCACGAAAACCGAGTGGTGGATCGATAGTATTACTTTCAGTGGGATTGGAGACTCTGAAAAAAAATGAGAAAAAAAAAAATTTAATATACATATATGAAGAGACCAAAATGATTACAGCACAAAAAATACCTAAAATTTTGTTGATAAGTTGGTCCTCCGAAATGTACTCTTTCTCAAGTGTTTTGCCGATCTTTTTCTCCCAAAGTGAAACAAGGTCGTTGAATGAGTAGATATTGTTCCGTGGCCTAATGTAGAGCACTTTGTTCAAGGCTCTCGGATCGTCCACTGCTCTGATTGTGTATGTTCCAATGTCCTCTTCATAGTTGAATATTGCTGTGCAAAAGTTTACATGTCTCATAGAGTTATTATGTTTGCATTATGTTGATTTTACTTCAAAGGGGGAAAAAAAAAGTTACCACCTTTGGGGTTTCCGTCGCCAAAAATGACGACTTTGTCCCTCGGGGGACCCGATGCTCCGGGCTGAGCTAGTGTGGGAAGGAAATATCCGGCGAAGAAGTTGGACGCTACGTACGTGAATGGGATTTTCTCGGCTTCTATCGCCCGCCGAATCTTTGCCTTTGTTTCGAAGGCTGTTTTTGCCGGCTCGATCGCGTGAACACGATCCACGTCGTTCCCAAACTCTGAAGGAAAGAATCTCTAAAATACCAAAAAAAAAAAACCTTTAACCTAGTGTGTGCGTAAAGCAACGTTTATAACTTCCCACCAAATTTTAAATGAGATCAAATATTTGTCATATTTGATTTTATAAAATGTTACATGTGGAATCAGGTAACATTATCCCCATTGGCAATAATAATGTTCCCGGATAATTATCACATCAAAATTATATTTCAAATATAAGAGCTAAAATTAAAAAAAAAACAAAAAACTATGTGCACCTTGATGTTGCCACTTTCCTTGATGGCCGCGATGATTTTGTCCTGATCCGACAACTGAAGATGACCAACGGTGGATATGACCACATCGACTTGTTTGACTGCGTTGACCAAACTGCCGTGGTCATACAAGTCGCCGTGGACTAATTTCACGCCCAACGACTTGAACTTGTCAACGGTTCCAGATCTTTGTGGGTTGGTCAGCGTGGAGTCGCGCACGAGAACAAACGTCTCGTGCCCGGACTTCACGCTGGCCTCCACTATGAACTTGCCGATGTGTCCTGTCCCTCCGATGATCAAGATCTTGCTCTTTTCGACGGCCATGATCGATTACGTGGATAATAATCTAGGGGTTGGTGATCAAGCTACGTACAAAAGGGGAAATGGTGAGGAATTATATGAAATGTTTCTCTTCTTGACCGTTATTTATAGGCTTTGTAGCACCGGTAGTGTAGGGATTGTTTTCTTCTCCATCTAAATGTTTAGGATTGTAGAATATATATAATTATTGTGATATATTTTAATTGAGGTTCAAGGGGAATATAGACAGAAATTGGGCTAGGTTCTTGCTAGGTTTCTTTTTACCCCGTCAACCTAACAAAATACATTTAAATTTAATGGTGATGTTTTTAAGTGTGAAAATGAATATAGACAGACATTCATGTAGGTTCTTGCTTATTTTTCTTTTTTACTTGACATCTTAACAAGATAGGAATGATGAGGCATTCGTCACATACTCGCGCAACCACCGAGTTGCTTTTTTCTTTTTCATTTAAGAAGTGCTCTCTCATGAGTCTCGAATATCAGAGCCATGTTTTTGTTTGTTTTCTGTGTGTTCAACAAGGCAAATAGATAGATATCATTAAATCCGTCCCACGCATTCATTTTCTCAAACTAACGACATCTCTTGTCTTTTCTGTTGGACTTGGTCTCTTACCATATAATAAACTTGTTTAATATATATTTTGTACGAAGTAATGGTTACCAAATATGTTACTTGAGTAGGTATTATTTTTTGAAAATTAATTATATAATCGTCCACCAAGTAAATGGTGCATATTTTATGTTAATTGTTGTGTTTATTATAGGACTGAAATTGGTTCAGTTCGATTCAGTTTTGACCTGTTTTACGAATCGAAACCGAATTTTCGATTTTCACATTTTTGGACCAATAGCCAGACCGAATTGGTCCAAAATCGAAATTCGGCTATCCTAATTAGCGGTTAACCGAATTATGCAAATCGATATCCAGTTTGAAAACTGGTTTGAAAAGCAATTATCCAGTTTTGAAACTGGTTAACCAAATAATCTGTTAACCGGTTTCATAACCGGTTAAGCGGTTCAAACTAATTTATTTTTTTACAATTTTGTACCAATTTAAAATAAAAATAAAAATAATTAATAAAATTCAAAATTAGTTATCCGATTGAAACCGGTTATCCAGTTTCATAACTGATTATCCGGTTCAAATCAGTTATCCGGTTTCAAAATTGTTATCCGTTTTATAAAAAAAAAATTGGTTAAATAACCAGTAACCGAATATTCAAATATTCAAAACCGATAACCAATCCAGTTTTATAAATCAGATTGGTTAACCAAACCGAATTTTCGGTTTGGTGACGTGGTACCGAATTTCGGTTTTGGATCGATTATCGGTTTAACCAATTTTCGCTTAATTTTTGTTATACCATTTATTTCGAGAAAGCACGTGTAAAATTTTCTAAGTCGTAACAAAATAAAATATGTATACAAACACAAAACTAGCCGCTGAATTTTATAAGGAACACTAGGACAAAATATGTTATCCGGTGCGACGAATGTCGCACCCAATGCTCATAATGTCGCACCTAAAAGTTTATTAGGTGCGACATTGGGTGCGACAGCGTCGCACCGGATAACCCGTATTAGGTGCGACATGTCGCACCTAGTGTCGCACCGGATATGAAATCCGAAACCCAAAAAATTTCGGGGGAATATGGCTGACAACTTTAAATTTTAAAACTATTGGGTGCGACAAAGTCGCACCTAATGGCATTAGGTGCGACATAATCATATTAGGTGCGACAGTGTCGCACCGGATACCACTAAACATCAGCGAAATTTTAAGTCATCTGGCGGAGTATCAGGTGCGACATGTCGCACCTAATATGAGCTTAGGTGCGACATTTAGGTGTGACATGTCGCACCTAATACGTATACCCTTCCGCACCCAATATGTTAATTTATAGTAGTGGAACAAACAAATGGTTGAATAAGTTAATAAGAAAAGAAGTTATAGGAATTTTGTACCCATTAAAATGTTGAAGTAATTAAAAAAAAAAACAGACTGAAATATTATAGAAATGCATATAAAATAACTTACGTGATTCGTATTGTTTGTTAGGTCGCCTGCAATGATAAGAGAAAATATTTCAGCAAAATTAATATGCGTCAAAATATCAACGTGTAGATAGAAAGTACATGAAATAAAATTGGACCTGACGATTCTTGTTATTAGAAAGAGTGTTAGCGGCAATATTACAAATAATATTGATATAGACGAATAAAAGACAAATTGCATGCAAGAAAAGTACACGTAAAATAAATTACAAAACCCGGTTACACCTTTGAACTAAGAACCGGAGAAAACACAAAAAAAGATCGGAAACGTCGAGGCCCGTTTGACGGTTTCCTTGAAGCTTTTTATCGCCCTCCTCAGGTGCAGGATAATTCGGACGAAAGCCTCCCAGGATACAACGACGTCGGAGACAAGCTGAGCACCAACCACTTGACTCCCTAAGCGAACTTGAACCTGTGAGAGTACTATCACCAAGACAAAGAAACTTTCCGGGAAAGAAAGAGGGAAACGGGAACAAGTGGGGAATATATGGATTTCGTTGTATCTCCAGAATGAGAGATCAGAAGGCCTTTTATAGCCGAGCATGCAGAGTAGGTTCCGAATTTGAACCATCTAAACGTTCAGCCATAAAAAGTTAAGGCCCAAGCCCGAGACATTCCCGAAACCCGGGCCCGGGCCCGGCCCGGCTCGGCGGCGGCGCGCGTGAGGGGTTAAGAGATAACCCACACACACTCTCCTCTCTTGCACTTGCTTGACCACTAAAGAGAGAGGATAGTATATAAACACTACCACAACACACTTACCCAACCCATGTGGGATTTTTGCAATTCACTTTATTTACACATGACTAATGTGTTCTTTAAGCATACTTTGAGCATCAATTTCTCATTCATTATAGTAATGATTTTGGCAAATAAATAATCAATCTTATACCCGACGCAACGAGGAATAAGAATACGCAAGAATTAACAAATTCCGATGAGTGGACCCCACTCAAATATTAGCCACAAATCATCCATTTACTTGTAAATAAAGCTCATTATTTACAATTCTTCCAACAAAGAGCACAGTGTAAAGATTATAGAAGTAATTGAGTTTCTCTGGATATGTTCCTTCAATAAAAAGATGGAAAGAAATATGTGAGATAAACGTCTAATAAATAATTTACGGGATATTGTTACCTGATAATTTTTTTGATGCTAGTTGCTACAAAAATATTTGCACAAACTGAAGTATATATAAGTGAAACTAAAGAGACGTGTAGTACATGAATGATTTTTTTTTTTAGTCGGCAAGGGTAATCTCCAAATGCATGCAATGTGACGTGTCATACAAAGAAATATGTACAAAAGAAAAAAATGAGACAGCAAAATAACAACAGGGATGTAGTAATTATATTACTTATAAGCCTTAGACTAATAATGACATTAGTTTAGGTCAAACTGAATAAGAACAATAAGTGGCACATTGATTTCAATAACGTTAAGTTTATCGTGTGCAATTTATAGTCAAATTGAACAAACAAACAAAAATAGGTGGCGCATTGATCTCAATAACTAGTTTTTTTGTTAGTTTTTTTTTTGTTTTGTTTTTTTTCGCATGTATTGCACAGACGTCGAATACAAAGTTATATTAAAATTAGAGATATAATAGTTTTAGTTAGGTGATTTAAAGTGGAAAAGTTTAAATAAGAGACTGATTACTGATTACTGTAGAGTGTACAGTAATATGGGGTTCCGTTTTAGTATAGTAGGATAAAGTAGGATAAAGTGTATAGCGGTAAGGAGGGAGAAATGAGTGAACATATTAAGAACAATAAAACAAATTAGGATAAATACATAATTACATAACCCCCAAAATAATTATGATAAAAATATGTCTGAAGTTTGATCATACCGAGACGAACGCATTCTGATCGTTTATGAGAAAGATATCCTCAAACCATAATACATAGGATCTTGAAGAGAGAGAAAAGTGTTGAGAAAGCAAACATATTTTCTCTTTGATTGAAATGATTGCAATTACATAGTAGTTATACCGTTCTAACATTGCCCAGCAGTTCTATCTAACTCTCTTCTAACTAATCTGCCACGTAGCTTTATTTCATCGGTCTTATAGGATTGTGCCGGACTTGGATTTCCTTCGCGACCACCTTGTCTCTCTGACAAAAAAGAGTTTCCGTTCGATGTGCTTCGCTAGCATCACAGTGCTAATAAGGTTGTCGCACCATACTATAGGAGGCTTGGACATTGGGACTCGAAGTTCTGTCAAACCTCTACACGCTTGATCACAACATGGTTTGCTGTTTCTTGGATCGCCATGTGATGAGATTGTGACTTTGACGTTGACCTGCGATTATCATGGTCAGACGCCTAGTCGGCATCAAATCACTGCAGACCAAATTTTTGTGTGCCTTTGAGATATCTCAGGATTCGCAAATTTTACATTCCAATGCTCTTCACGGGTACATTAAAATGAAGTGAAAAGGCTCTATTAAATATGGTAAGAGAGTTCAGGGCGAGTTGTTGGTTTAAGTGGCTTGAATCCCAAGGAAACAGTCAAGCTCGCGGAGATCCTTTAAGGTAAAGGAATCATTGAGTTGCTGAACAAAGACTAGTCTGACTTGGCATTAGTGAAGCCAAAAGACTGCAATGCCTTTTGAAGCCTATCAAACCAGACTCTTGGAGTCTGCTTAAGACTGTTGAGAGCCTTTTCCACCTTACAAACTTGGTGCAACGAGCCAAATTTTTTAAACTTTTGAAGATTAGCCATGTAAACCTCTCTTCAGTGATTTCACCATTTAGGAATGCGTAAACGACATCCAACTGTGAGATACGCCAGCCTTGGGTAAGAGCCAATGTAAGAATAACTCTAACTCGGGTCGGTTTGATGAATCTTGTATGGTTCATCATAGCAAATTTGTGTTAATTAATGTTAATAGTTTGCTAGACTTACATGGTTTTCGAGGTTTTCTTTTTCTTTCTATTGAAGAGTAGCGATTATTTTAAAAACGAGAATTAATTGATATTCGTGTATTAGGCAAGTAGTAACATAAATTGTGGGATTTTAATTATCTCGGTTTTTTTTTATTATTATTATTTATGAAATTAAACAAAAGAATGGTATTAGGGTAAAAGGCTAGCAGTTAATAACATGATTATTTAACTAAAACTTTCAAAACGTTGACCCCAATTGAAATTGCAGCATTTCAATTTGATTACTTTGTTAGAGTGCCAATAAAATTGTTTATAAATTGATGAAAAAACGGATAAATCTATGAACTAAACAAGAAAACTTGTCCATTAAATCTTCAAACTTGAATCTGTGAGATTTTCTCAAGGACGTAGATAACATATGGTACTCGTAATTAAATTAATTTGAGTAATCTACATATTAATCCCCTCCCATTTCATTTTTTCTGCAAAATAATACCCTCACTTTTCAATTGTGCAAACTAATACCCTCACTTTTCAATTGTGCAAAATAATACCCTCTTCCATACTAAAGTTGAGAATTCTTTTACATCATATCACATGCCTTATAAAAACTCATGATTTGATAACTTTAACTTAGCACATGCAAATACTTCTTATAAACCAAGTCCCCTCAGAAGCATAACATCTTCCTAGGAAAACCTACCATTTATAGCCAGAAGCTTCAAAGATATTGCTGACATATTTCTCCATCTTTGATACAAGGCTGTACGACTTAATCCGCAGCGAATAGTGACTTGATGGGATACTTCTTTTGGTTCTTAAAATTGCTGCAAAAAAAAAAAAAAAAAAAAAAAAACCGTCAAGGATCATGATTGACAATGCATTAACATACGGAGAAAATATGAACAAAGTAGATAGTTCGAAACAAAATAACTTCCGTGTAGCTGATCGTTCGCGTTTAGTCAGTAAATCAATTCGCAAACTTTTATTGCCTTCAATCCAAGTTCCAACATACAAAGATTGTTCGTAAGCAAACATCACGAATTACATACGAAGAACATGGAAATCAAATACGAAATTAGAACCAATACCTGCGTTGTTTCCTGAACTGAGATCCATTATGTCTCCTCTCTCTCTCTCTCTCTCTCTCTCTCTCTCTCTATATCTATCTTTATTCGCAAGCTATAGAATCGATGTTTATAGACTCATCGCGGAGAGTCCGATTAAAAAAAGGGAAAATGACGGAAAGTTCCTCGAACACAATGGGCCGCATAAGGTTACTCGCAGTAGGCCCAAATTCAAGCAACAAGGCCCATTTTCAACAAGAATGTGTAAAAGTTGGAAAATTACAATACTAGCGCTTATAGGCTTCTTTCAAAACATTATAATGTTTTTTTTTTTTTTTTTTTGAAATATTTAGGATGTTAATACATTCAATATACACTCTTTAGTATATATATTACACAATTATACAATTTCAGTCTACATATTTTAGTATACAATTACATGGTACTGTATAAAAAAAATTAAAGTGATAACAATGATAAGAGTATACAAAATAATTGAATGAGCGAAAGACACAAATACTACTTCAAAAATGTTAATTTCGATGATAAAATTAATAAGAGCGTTCATTTTGCAGGTGCGTTTGCGCTTGGCCAATTTTGACGCACGTAGGTAAAAACTCAAATTATGATGATGAAATCATGAATTAGGACTACCAACATAATTGCAATCTGTATTGTATAATTTTGTAATAATTTTATTGAGCACTGCAGTTAATAATAGCCTTCTTCAATCGTTGAAATTTTATTTTAACAGCCAACGTTCGATTGATAATTGAAAATTCGTTACTCAACTTATGAACTAATCGAAAGGGTCAAAAATACCTTTTGACCGGTTTTAAATTAAAAAATAAATAAAATAATAAATTATTTACATGGCAGTTTTTTTAACTTAATTAATATTTAATTAATTTTCTTTCTCCATATAATTGTTGATAAGTGTTAATGACAGTTTATCATAGTTTTGTTTTTTGTTTGTTTAAATTGATTAATGGTAGTTTAACAAATGGGTTTTAGAATTACTTGTTTTTTTACGCTATAGTAGTTTATAACACACTTTTTTATTTAAAATATTCAGAAATGAAAGCTTACCCATAAATAATTGAAATCATACATGCATGTATTATACAAAGAATAATCAAACACGTGCAATTTATGATACTACATAACAAAAAATTGAAACGTAAAAGTCCTTGAATGCTCTCTTTCCTGGATTCAGGCTGAAATACAGCTCAATTAAAAAATAAATATTAATTATTAACTATACGAGATTTAGAAAGAAAAAATCAGAAACACATAATTGATAATTGTAGTAACTGTTATTACATATAGTGAACGCCGTTAAATAAAACTTGTTATCGTAGAGGGAGACATCTGGCTGAAAAAGCATAACATGCAATGACTAATGACTAAGTTAAGAATTGGAGAGATCGTGATTGTACCACCTTGCTTGTGTTTAGCAGCTGCTGACAAGTAACAGACATGTAATAACATTTGCCACGTTATAATAAGGAAGAATTTCGCAATAATGCGTTTTTTATGAGCAAAAAACAGCTGTATTTATATATATAGACAAATGTCAAGCGTATAAGAGAGGAAAGAAAATACAGCTGCCCAAAGCGACGTGGCTTGCTCAGGATTCATTAGCTTGTTCTTAATTTTTTTTTTAATTAATCTATGTAGATAAATGAAAGTTCAGGAAGTATATAACAACAACTCTTTTAATGAGTTGGTTTTGATTGCGAGATTCTACAAAGAAAACATGTCTGAAAATATTTTTGTATTGTTATGAGAAATATCTGATGTTGGACTTAATGTTATGATAGTACCTATAATAATAGAACCGAGAGAGAGAGTATGTGGATAGTAACAAATCTATTTTGAAAGGCGGTTTGAATAATGAAATGTTAAGCCACTTCTGATTCTAATTTTAAATTTTTTTGTATTATGCATTCATATATGTTAACGTTTGGATGGGAGGTATATCCAGGGTGGGCAAAGAAGGGGTGAGAGAGAGATAGAGAGATTGAATTCATAGAATCATCAATCAATATGAAAAACCATACACAATTCCGAGCCCAATACACCAAAACCTACTAGAAAATAAACTCTGTTCACAATTCAAGAAGTGAACCAATCCCTCCGATTAGACTCCACTATCCAGCTAATAGAAAATTAATAGTCTAAAATAATAGATTAAACAACTCTTTTCATAAGCCTACCCACTCCGAACACTTATTTATACTAAAACATAATTAAATAAATAAATAGCATGTAACTCAATAACTAATGTACTAATTTACCAAACCTAAGAGCAGCCAATGCATACCTCCGATGAGTCTACGGAACTGATGCTTCTGAGGAAGGGTGACAGATAGGCTAAAGGGTGGGCTTTCAGCTTTTCTATGAGGGGGTTTTTAATATTATTTTATTATTATAATGCTTTAGCTAGCTATAATGCTTTAACCCTATAGGCTACGTAAGCTAGCTAGGGTTTGTGAAAGCTCACACGTCCATTCACCTCTGCTCTCCTCAAAACCTGGTGGTACATTAATCTCTCTCTTCTCTGACACTCCCTTCCTCTGCCTCGTCACCTTGATACGTAATAACGTGTGATATATTAAAGCGGATTTATATATGTATGGTTCATTGATTTCAACTATCGCAATTATTGATTTTTGCATAAATGAGATTGTCGTTCGTCATATATAAATTGGGTTCACCGGCTTATCTGCTGTTTTTTAAGACCACAAGCAAAAAGTCACGCGCATGAGAATAGTTTGCGATGAAAAAGAAGAAGAAGAGAGCACAGTGGTTCCCAAAAAGTTCAACAAAGCTCTTCTTACTCTATCTATCTACTTCTTCTCACTTAATTCCTCGTCACGTGACTTCTATTATTATGGCTGTGTATTGCGATGACGATGTGATATGCCCTTGAAAAAGACGTAAATCATAAATAAACAACTAATTAACATATATATGGTTGTGCGTTGAATATAGGAATCTAACCACACTATGTGTATATATAAAAGCCGGAGGAAAATGTTTTTCTTTTAATCTTAATACTACCTTAATTTAACTGTTAACTATTTTCTTTCTCTCTCTCTCTTTTTTTTTTGCTAGCAAACTGTTAACTATTTTCAGGAATCCCTGGTGGGCGATGACGAACAATTTTCATAGCAAGTTAGCAACTTCTTCAACTATAAAAAGTTTTGCCTAAAAATTAAAACCCGTCACAAAAGTATTAACAAAGAGAGTGAGAATAAAGAAACCCACATCCTCATTTTAAAGGAATAATACTAGAATTATGATCACTTTAATAATTTTGTACCAAAATTCATTAATTACATTTTAATAAAAAAAATTATTACTTATCTATAGGAGAGAGAAATGTTTGGTATCAAAATATTTCTAAATGACTAGTCATTTAATTTTTTTTTGTATTTATTTCTTAATCATTTAATTTAATTACATTTAATATTTTAACAAACACATTATGTTTAAAAAATAAATAAACTAACACATTTAACTCTCTCTCTCTCTCTCTCTCTCTCTCTCTCTCTCTCTCTCTCTCTCTTGCGTGGCTGATTATATGGGTTGTTAAATGCTAACGGCGTCGGACTGCATAAAAGCGACGTATGGTTCATTTTCGTTCTTGATATTTATTTTGTTCTTCGTGTTAGATTTTGTTCTTCCTTTACATTTTTTCCTAGTTTAGAGTTTAGATCTTTTCATTAATATATAATGTATGCGAAATGGAGTGATATGTGAAGTAAATTAATATAATTTTTTAAAAGTTTTTTGGAATCTGGAAAAAAAAATTATTTCTTTGAAGATCTATTGATATCTTTGTCAATAACTTTTTGTACGTCGATAAATCTTCAAAGAATATGAAAGTGAAGTATTAAAAGAGATGTAATTTATAAAAGAAATGAAAAAGGAAATTAATAAAGTTAAAAAGGTGAATGTACAAAAGGCAGTAATAGTTCCAAATTAAAACACAAGTAATGGGTTTTGATACTATCAAAATGATCATAATTTCGATATTATCTCAATTTTAAATATATGTTTCTCTTTACTCTGGTTTCCATCGAATCTTCTCGAATCTAAATAATTCAATAAAAATTAAATTGGTTGTCGTTTTTTCTTAATTAGATTTTTCATGTTTTACGCATACCCAATTTTTCTTGTGTTGTTTAAATGGAGAGAATATATAAAAGAAAGGAAATTATGATGGAAAATGTTTAACTAACATTGGGATTTCATTGGAAAAATTACATGGATGGTATTTTAAAAGTGCAACGTTCCAAATATAGTTGGTGTTTTGAATCCTTTCAAAGTTTAGAGGTTTTCAAACTGTAAATGTCATCTTTCTTTTAAATAAAATAGTAAACAGTAAATTAAATTAAATATAACCCAAAACAGTAACAATTTTTGGATTAAAAAAAATCTATAAACATAAAAAAAATGACAATTAAAAACTTGAAAAATATTATTTTTGTGATAAATATTTGGACCATATTAGTTTTAAAAAAAACACTATCACAAACAATTTTCACAAATATATTCTATTTTTCATGAAAAATAGGGTGGAAAATAAAGCGTCTAAATTTTAAATGCGGGCCGTATAAATTTCTATTTTCTCACTTTATTCTCATATTTACCCTTTATTTTCCATAACATCAAAAACAAGATATAATTTTTATTTTTCCTCTTAATTTCACTTCCATTTATATGATCACTCGTGTTTTCTCATTCTCTCATATATTGAATTCCAAACGGGTAACAGAGGATAGTCTATGAGGTGTCAGTTTCCTTCTAATGCAATTCTTGCGTATGCGGTCAATCGTGGTATCCTTTTTTTTTATATACAATTAAGAAGTAAAAAGTTATTCAACTTTTCGTTTTGTTGCAACTATTTACGATTTTGTATCTTAAGAAGCATAATAGAATTTCAAGGAATATGCAAATAAAAAAATAAAAATAAAAACTTGTAAATTTCGGATTCACACATCTTATAATACAATGAACTTGATAAGATTATAGCTAGTTTCTAGTAATGGTATCCGATTCTCTACCAAAGTTCATTGAAAAGACCAAGCATTTTGTGCCTTTCTTTTTCTTCTAGCACAAAACATAGCTCACAAAGTTCACAACATCATAGCAAAAAAATAAGAATTTTTTTTTTTCCTTTGACATAAATTTTGTTGTTCAGTCACCATATCTTATCCAATGGTGAAAATAATAATAATAAATATTATTTTGCTAATTAATATTCAGAAATGAAAGCTTACCCATAAATAATTGAAATCATACATGCATGTATTATACAAAGAATAATCAAACACGTGCAATTTATGATACTACATAACAAAAAATTGAAACGTAAAAGTCCTTGAATGCTCTCTTTCCTGGATTCAGGCTGAAATACAGCTCAATTAAAAAATAAATATTAATTATTAACTATACGAGATTTAGAAAGAAAAAATCAGAAACCCATAATTGATAATTGTAGTAACTGTTATTACCAATTATTAATCATACGTGATAAAAAAAATAATAAAAAAAAAACCCAAAACTCAAGAATGAATTCATAGAATCATCAATCAATATGAAAAACCACACACAATTCCGAGACCAATACACCAAAACCTACTAGAAAATAAACTCTGTTCACAATTCAAGAAGTGAACCAATCCCTCCGATTAGACTCCACTATCCAGCTAATAGAAAATTAATAGTCTAAAATAATAGATTAAACAACTCTTTTCATAAGCCTACCCAGTACTCCGAACACTTATTTATACTAAAACATAATTAAAATAGCATGGAACTCAATAACTAATGTACTAATTTACCAAACGAGTGTACCATGCTAAGTAGAACTAAAAAAGTCAGGATGAGTCTACGGAAGTGATGCTTCTGAGGAGGGGCTCTTAAGAACGGAGCGAAAGCGTGAGGCACAAAGAGACCTTTGACTCGACTGACGTGAAGCGCTTCGTTTGTGGGAGCTCGAGCTTGGTGAATATGGTCAAGTTTGCAGCTGGAAAGCAGGATTTCTTCCTCGGTTTCTCCTATTTCGTTTGTGTTCGGTTCGTCCTCGGAATCCCGTGGATTTTCTCCCACGGGCTTGAGTTCGACGTCTTTCAACTCTACTGTCGGTATCTTTTGAATATAGTATACCAACAAAAAAAAATTATGATCAAGTCAGCGAAACATTCTTCTTCTGATTCACTTTAATTATTGTTGAACACTGAAATCACATTGTGAACGATAAATTAACTTTTAATATTTTGTCCCTTCTTTTGGATT